>NW_023330354.1:182533-242059 GCF_011100685.1 Canis lupus familiaris
AATGGAAGTATTAGGACTTAATCTCACGTGAAGCTTTTCCTTGGAACTTCCTGTCAAAGGAAAACATTTCTGAATCAGAAATTGTAAAAGATTACCTTTACCTGCCCTTTTGACATTGCAATAATACTAAATACTAATATTGGTAATTGAAAATACTTGATTTCTATGAATCTAAACATTTTCTATTAATTAAAATGCTTAGTAAAATGAGCTTCCCACCCCCCCCAAAAAAATAAAAGAACTCTCCCTGTTTATTTGAATCCTGAGTTTCTTTTGACTTAAATCCTTTGAAACTTAGTAAGGGTTGCTTTAAAAAAATTCTTTTGTTCTTTTAGTCCTCTCTTCTCATAATGCTTTCAACTACTGAAAATTATTTTAGCTCTTGAACAATGTAATTCCAAGCATAGGACTAGAAGTGCAACAGACCTGTTGTATATGTCACTATTATTTCACTTAAGGCACACCGTAGATTGTATGATGCCCCACTATTTATGTACCAAGAAGAAATTTTTAAAAATCATGCCAGTTATAGTTTTAAGACATTTTGAATTAGAAATTGGATTCCGATGTCAGAGATATTAAAAGGTGACAAAATGAGCATCTTGGAATCATTGAAATAGAGTATTCTTGCTCATCCTTAAACGTAGCTGCAAAGTAGGCATAATTGGATCATTTTACCTAATTGTAGTGGGTCATTGTAAGTTGTAGTAATAGCTATAATAATATTTGTGCTAGGAACTAGTATTCTAAAACTTTGCATGGATCATTTAAGGATCATGACAAGAGGTCTTGTGAGATAAGTACCTTTTATTTTATTTATTATTACTATTGTTTTGTAACCTCTATAACCAACAGGGGTCTTGAACCCCTGGCTCCCGAGATCGAGTGACATGCTCTTCAGAGTGAGCCAGACAGGCGACCTGAGACAACTATTTTTATGCCCATTTTGTGGATGAGGAAATTGCGATAAGGCTAAATGGTCACTGTGAAGCGACAGAGTTAAAGTGGGAATGAAACCCAGGTTGAGCTGCCTCCTGAGGTCATGCTCTTCCTAAACAGATAGGCTGCTCTTTTAATAGAGTGGTGAAGAATCACTAATAAATATTGTACTTTCTTCCAAAGAAAACTAAATCTTTGTTTTGGAGTCATGAGAATAATATAGTATTTAACATTTACAATTCTGTGAATAAATTTGAATGTTTTGAAAAGGTACACTGTAATTTCCTGACAAGTCCTTACATGCTCACAGGACTGCTCTCCACTTGGCGTGTGCCATTGGGAGTGTAGATATGGTGAAGATCCTGGTACTTTCTCAATGCCAGCTAAACCTCCGTGATGGAGAAAACAGGACAGCTCTCGTGAAGGTGGGTGGTCACACCTATGTCTGCCTGAGGTGGATTGGATTGAAGTCCTTGAAATGAACATTTGTTGCAATTAAACATAACTCATTGGTGAAACTTGTGGCATGTTTCCTTTCAGTTCCCAGAATTTACATTCTGTTTCTCGTTATAATGCTGACAGGCTGTACAATGCCAAGAAGAGGCATGTGTAGATATTCTTCTCAGAAAAGGTGCTGATGTAAATACTAAGGATTTCAAGGGCAACACCGCTCTCCATTATGCGGCCTATGAGGGAAATATCTCAATAGCATGCAAGCTGCTTTTGAATAAAGGAGATATAGAGGCCAAAAACAAGGTACAGGTCAAGTTTTTTTTACATCATATTTGACATTATAAATAAATAAATAAATAAATAAATAAATCAGTAAATCAGTAAATAAATAAATAAATGTAGCTGCAAAAGGTTTTTCTACATGTATATGTAGATATATTTGTACATCAGCACATATATATATATGAAGACATCGACACTGAATTTTATACAGCAGGTCCTGTCATCATGGAAACAACTCCAAAACCAAGGCAGAGGGAGGGAAAGAGAAAAGTGATGCATATAGTAAGGAAACATTCTGTCTGCTAGCTACCCTTCCACCCCAGAAAGAAAATCTTCCCCTTTGTGCCTGGGAGTAGATTGTGCCCTCAGAGCCCACAAAGGATTGAAGGCCTAGAGGGGAGTGTGGTGATGATGGAGGCCGAAAGGTGTGCAGGGGCTTAGGAAATGGATGCTTCTGGGGATGAGTAGGAGACCGTGACCCAGAGGAGTAGCTTGGGTGAATGTAAATGGGAGGAGAAAGCAGCAGGTTGTAATAGGCCTTGGGCACTCTAGGCCCTAAGGTTCAGAAGATGAGAGCAGGGGGATCAGGTCATGACATCCTACAGGTGGTATCTGCTTGTGCTGGTAGCCACTCTGCCAGCCATGTACCACGGTGAGGCCTCCCATTCCGGAGAGTAGCTCCTGCTCGGCCTATGTAGTTCCTCAGTGGGGTGGTAGATGTCCATGGGGAGCTGGTGATGACCACACTTGCCAGTCTCCCTGTGCTTTCTTTGACGTGCATTACCTTCAGTCGCTGCCCTTGCAGAAACACTGTTGTGTGCCATAGATAGGGTCGATTTTTCATATTTGGAAGCTCAAACATTTCCTGGATGAAAATATTTTGAAATAACTGTCTAAGCTTTTGCTTTAAATAACACTTTTTATTTTTGAAGATTGTATTTATATGAGAGAGAGCAAACATGAGTAGGGAGGAAAGGCAGAGGTAGGGAAAGAAAAGGCCTTCCCACTGAGCCAGGTAGCCTGATGCACGGGGCTTGATGTCAGGAGTGGGATCGTGACCATAACCAGAGAGAGATGCTTGACCCACCGAGCCCCCCAGGCTTACCATAATACTTCTTCCTTCCTGCCTTCCTTTTTTTAATTAAGCTTTTTTATTTATTTATTTTTTCACCTCACACTCTGGGGTTTATGTACTTATTTTATCTTTTAGTTTTTTCTTTTTAAATTTTTTTAGTTGGAGTTCAGTTTGCCAACAAAGAGCACAGCACCCAGTGCTCATCCCGTCAAGTGCCCCCCCCTTGGTGCCTGTCACCCAGTCACCCCAACCCCCCACCCACCTCCCTTTCCACCATCCCTTGTTTGGTTCCCAGAGTTAGGAGTCTCTCATGTTCTGTCCCCCTCACTGATATTTCCCACTTGTTTTCTCTGCTTTCCCCTTTATTCCCTTTCACTCTTTTCTATTCCCCATATGAATGAGACCATGTAATGTTTGTCCTTCTCCGATTGCCTTACTTCACTCAGCATAATACCCTCCAGTTGCATCCATGTTGAAGCAGATGGTGGGTATTTATTGTTTCTAATTGTTGAGTAATCTGTGGTATATGTCCACAATGGAGTATTACTCAGCCGTGAGATTTTATTTTTTGCGGGGGAGAGAGCATGTACAAGCAGGGGGTGTTGTGGGGGCAGAGGGAAAAGAAAGAGAGAATCTGAAGTAGACTTTGCGCTGAGCCTGGCGCAGCACTGGATCTTATAACTCTGATCATCACCTGAGTTAAGACCAAGAGTCAGATGCTCAACGGACTGAGCCACTCAGTTGCCCCTAAATAATGATACCTCTAAAGAAGCATTAGAGAATGCAAGTTTCTTTTATGTATTTATGGCAAATATTTATGAGAACACAGAATGTGTTCTGAAACTTTATTTTCAAAAATGTTTTCTCACCCAGTTTGTTTTCTTATTTAGTGTCAAACAACAGAGGAAAGCAAAATTTGCCTTGGAAATAGGCTTTGACTTAAAACAGAAAACAAGTGTATTTTACAATATCAAATCTTGCTGCTGTTAAGAAGTTCCTATTTGATCAAAAAGTGATTTATTAACACGGTCGGAGTTTGTCTTTTATCAGCCTTGACTTAAGAGGGACAAAAGAGGGGCAAAGGAGAAAGCAGTCAGGAACATGCAGAGCGATTTAGACATTTGGCAAGTGAGGGGAAATATCAAGACAAGGTTTTTGGATTGTGTTTGTTTTTCTTCAGTGTTTATGTTTAGGTAAGGAGTCTTCAATTTTCAGGGATAATAATTCTTACTTTACGAACCAGTGAGTGTGTTGTAAACTTATATAGAGATCAATTCTAGGAGGACTCTAAGGACATCAGATTGGCAGTAAACTGGTGGTTGAATGGGCACGAAAAGGGACGCCTGTGTGGCTCAGTGATTGAGCATATGCCTTCGGCTCAGGGCATGATCCCGTGGTCTCCGAATCGAGTCCCACATGGCACTCCTTGAATGGAGGAGCCTGCTTCTCCCTCTGCCTGTGTCTCTGCCTGTCTCTCTCTCTTTCTCTCTCTCTCTCTCTCTCTCTCTCATCTCTCATGAATAAATCAATAGATCTTAAAAAAAAGCAAAAAGTGGACAAGAAGAGGAAAGAACACAGTATAGTATTTTGCAGCTATAGCCACTTAGATACGAGTCTCAACTCTGCTTGCAAATCTAGAATGTCTTGATGGGAAGGAAGTAAGGAGTGTGTAAATAATGGAATCAAGTTGCATTTTGAGTTTACTAGTCCTTGTTCTACCTCTAGCCATGGAAATTGAATGCAGGTTTGATAAGTGACTCATTTCTGTTTTTGGCTGAATCCTCAAGTGATAGGGAGAATTGGCCACATAGGTGAAAGAGGAGACTGGCATGGTTGTGTACTCTACTAGTTCTCAGCTAGACTTGTGCTGGTGAATCACAGTCAACTAGGGAACTTTAAAAGAATTTACAAGCCAAAACTGTCCCGTGAAGATTTCGACGGAGTGAATCCAATAACGTGTGTACGCAGAAATTTGGAAATAGGGTTTTGAGATTCTGTTACAACTCTTGGCTAAGAACTACTGAATGGGTAGGTATACATATACAAATTTAGAGATGTAAAAATATTAAATCTCTGGAAGAGATTTAACTGAAGTTGGATACTGGCTACTTCCTTCCACTCTCTCCAACATTAGCCTTTCATCTGTCTGTATCTCTTTGAGAATTACAGATGAAAATTATTGGTCATCTCTGTTGGCTTGAAAAATAATTACCTTTTCTTCCAACTATCAGTCATTCACCGGCACCCAGATGGGAAGTCTTTATGAGTAGTCTTTTAATAAGTAGAGTCTGACCCTTTAAAGATTTTACGTGTTTTGCTACCATTCTCATTATTACAGGCAGGGTTTTCCCAATTGCAGCAGTAGAAATCCGTGAACCTTCTTTTTTAGTTGAAGCTGTACGATAGACTATCTTAGGATGTCTTTCAAATTCATAGGGCCCTGGCATAGTGCATAATCACTACTGTGTTAAACATTCAGCATGTAGTTAGTGACAATACAGATGGTAATTTTTTTAATAACTTTGCTTCAGCATTCCTCTGAACTCCTGTCTGTATGGTTAGCAATGTGAGGGAAGTAAATACAAATAGATTGTAGTTGAAACAAGCATTGGAAAATTCTGACAGTAGGTGTTAATGAGTCTTCACAGCAATTTTCCTTAGAAGGTGGGGCCTAATTTGTTGGTAAAACATGATACTGATGCTTTAGGAAAGGTTTGATGTCCAAGTATTTGTTTTACGCACGGCCATTGGAAACAGTCACAGCAAATAGAAAAACACAAGTAGGCTATAGACTAAATGTGGCCCCCGGATGTATTTAGTTTCCACTGTCAGTTGAGGTAACATTTAAAATTATGGCACGCATGTAGAACTCTGGATTTTGAGCTTTTCTTACAGATCACTTCTGGTACCTTGAGCCCATGCTGCTGTTTGGTATGCTGTGCAGAGGCTGTCCCTTTATAGGAGGCGTGTGTCTCCAGTTTGCTCGTGTCCCCGCCTAGGTTCTTCACTGACTCGTGTCACCTGCTTTGCCTCCATAAGCACTGAGTTTACAATTACTGTTTTATGGTATATGTTGACAAAGATTTCAAGATTTTCAAGACACTCCATATTAATTTGTAATATATATTTTGTATTTTATGTTAATTTCTTAGGATTGGGATTGAATTTTCTGTTTCTTTGTCTCCTTATTTTTTTCATTACTTTATTCAGTAATTGATGAGAGACACACAGGGAGAGGCAGAGAGCTAGGCACAGGGGGAAGCAGGCTCTCTATGGGGACCCTGATATGGGCTCAATCCCAGGACCCTGGGATCATGATGTTCACCCTCTGAGTCACCTAGGTGCCTCGGGATGAATTTTCTAAGTTAAGAATTGAAAGTTTTTTTTTCACAAACATTTTTTCTATATATGTACAGTAATCATGTACCTTTTGGAATATCTGCAAGCCATGTGAGGTTAATCCTGGTTCTCCTTGGATAGATTATGCATATTTCAGACAGTATTCTCTTTCTCCTTGGTATTATTCCCTAAATACGCAATTTATATAGTAGCTTTTATTATGCTAAAAATAATCCGTATAAAGCAGTATTAGAATTTTTGAATAATAGTTTTTACTTAATCTCAGTTTCCCAACATGTAAACACCCAGTGCTCATCTAGTATTAGAATTTTTATTGGTAAGTCATGACATTTTTATTTCTGATTTACACTTAGTCTAAATTATAAAATAATCATAAATAGCAATGATAATAGAAACTAGAATACAAACAGGTTTTTTTAGAAGTAGATGTGCATTAGGTTCTCAGAATGAGTATAGTTGAGAATAAAATCTCATTGACTTATTTCACTTAGCATAATACCCTGAGTCAGTCAGAGAAAGACAATTATCATATGATCTCATTCATATGTGGAACTTAAGAAACAAGACAGAGGAGAAGGGGAAGAAGAGAAAAACTTAAACCAGAGAGACTGAGGGAGACAAAGCCTGAGAGACTCTTAATCATAGGAGCCAAACTGAAGGTCACTGGAGGAGTGGAGTGGAAGGATGGGATAACTGGGTGATGGACATTAAGGAGGGCACATGATGGAATGAGTCCTGGGTGTTACATAAGACTGAGGAACCACTGACTTCTACCTCTGAAACTAATAGTATGCTATATGGAAATGAATTTGAATAAAAGGGTAAAAATGAGAAAAATCTCATACTGAGCTTTCTAACAGTTAAGATAAAACTTTATCATGGCATAATAGGAGAAAGTCCAAGGAGTATTTATTTAGTTATTTATTTTTAATATTTTATTGTTCTTATTTTTTATTTTAAACAAAAAAACCCACAATTTTTTATTGGAGTTCAATTTGCCCACATAAAGAATAACACCGAGTGCTCCTCTCATTGTGGGCCCACCTTAACCAAAGATTATTTAATATTAAGTGGTCAAAATTTATTTGAAGCTTGTTTCTTTTATTTTTATTTATTTATTTTCTTTTTAATTTTTAAAAGGTTTCTTTATGCATTTTAGAGAGACAGCACACACATGCACAGGCTTGTGGGGGTGGGGGAGGGGGAGAGGGAGAGGGAGAGAGAGTGTCTTAAACAGACTTGGTGCTCAGTGCCAGGGGAGCCCCGAATCCAACGTGGGGCTGGATCCCACGACCCTGAGATCACACCTGAGACAAAACCAAGCGTCCCTCAACTGCCTGCACAACCCAGCTGCCCTGAAACCTAGCTCTTTTCATTCAGCGTCCATCTCCTTAGTGACTCATTTGGAGCTGGAGTGTTTTATGTTGACATCTGGGATCCCCATACCATTGATAGATGAGAATCCAGCAAGTTTGTACAACCTGGAGAAAACCCTTACCTTTATTGGAAAGTTCTTAAAACTATATCCCTGGGAACTCTTGTTTCTCAAGTATTAATGTTTGCTACAAAAGAAGGAATTGTCAAATGGGGATAAGCAAATGTAAATGGAGTTCATTTGTGCTAGATGTATAGTGCAGTTTTGTAATGTTTCACAAACATAGATGATCATTGAATCTTTCTTTTGGGGCACAGTATCTCTTGCAAATCATGTGTTCTTTGGAATATAATTGAAGAAACACTACTCCGGAGATATCCATTAAAATCAGTAACAATACTTTAAATATTTACTATTGTGTTTTAGAGAGTGGAGATACAGAGATAAAAAATAACCCCTCCCCTCTAGAAGCTTTTGGTTTAGATGGTGTGGAATAAAATAACTAGGGTATACCATGATATATATTGTGAGAGAAGCAAAGATTCTTGGAGCCAGGCAATGTTTGAAGCGAGTTTGTGGAATGACTGCAGGTAATCTGTTGAAGAGGAAGAGGAGGTCTATTTTATTATTTTTATTTTAGTTTTTAAAAAGACTTTATGTTTTTGAGAGAGACAGAGAGCGAGCAAGCAGGAGAGAGAGCACGAGTGGAGGGGAGGGGCAGAGGGAGAAGGAGAAGCTGACTCTTTGCTGCAGAGGGAGCCCAAGGTGGGACTCCATCCTGAGACCCTGGGATCATGACCTGAGCTGATGAGTTGAAGGCAGATGCTTGAACAACTGAGCCACCCATGCTCTGTGAGAAAGCAGTATTTTAAAAAGAAGGAGCAGCTGGTGAAACCATGGAGGGCTGAGAACGAAAGGGCTAATTTTATTTACTTTCTATGTTACATGTTTAAGTTACAGGATCGTTCAGAATTTTTACGATTCATTATCCAAATATGTAATTTTGTAAATTATAAATTTTGTTTGCACTCCTACAGGATGGCCTCACACCGCTTCTAGTTGCTGTAAATGAAAAAAAAGAGAAAATGGTGGCATTTTTATTAGAAGAAGCAAATATAAATGCAGTTGACTACACTAACAGGTAAGGTTTTTTTTTTTTTTTTTGGTGAATCTTAGTATTTGGTCAAGAGTGGTAACAATTTCTCAAGGCAGAAAGTTTAACTTCTTAATAAGAAGAGTATTTATAAGTATAGTGAAAAATGTCAGCATGTGATCGGTTAGGTAGAAAACAATTACTCTGACAGGACAAGGTGAAGAACATTGTATAGTATAATTCAGAATCCTTTGTAATATAGATTGATGTCATTTGCAATAGTTTTTTTCTGTATGATTTTACAGTAGCTAAAAGTGTTTCTTGTTGAAATTGTGAGTTTTTTTTTTTTTAGCTCAGAGCTTGATGCCAGAGTCCGGGAATTGAGCCCCACATAGGGCTCCCAGCAGGGAGCCTGCTTCTCCCTCTGCCTATGTCTCTGCCTTTCTTTCTGTGTCTCTCCTGAATAAGGAAATATAATTGAGAAAAAAAAATTTAGAGAGTCCAAGCAGAAACCTCTGAAACTGTCTCCAAGCCTTCATTTGGTAGGGTATACCAAAAACAACCCTGCATCCTAGCAGAGGTGCAGTGGGATAGTGCTAAAGGATGAAAGGCTGGTGAGCTCTATCACATTTCTGCTTGATTCACTAGTCTGGCCCATTCAGAGACAGGATAGATTGTGGCAAATATCTGTAGTTACTGTCAACTTAAACAAAGAGTAATTCCATAGTTATTGTGCACCTCTTATTGCTTCCAGAACAGATTGATAAGACGTCAGGTACGTGGTATGTGTCACCACTGATTTGGCAAATGCATTCTTTTCTAGTCCGCTAGTGAATCAGAAATAGTTCATATTCATAGAGTATAGGCAAAGTGTTCATTCATTTAATCTGCCTCAGCGTTTTATTAACTCATGGAGCTAGACCATTTGAACATCCCCAGAATATGTCATTGGCCTATCATATTGACACCATGCTAATTTGACATGAGGATCAGTAAGAGGCTATAACGCTTTGGGCCCTTGGTAAGACGGCATGAATTGGCATATCCGTGAAGTTTTGAGGCATCCAGTGGGCATGCCAGGATATTCTCGCAGGAGTGAAAGAAAAATTGCCACATTTTGAATACCTTTTCACAAAGACAGAAACTGGGAGACCTCTTTGGGTTCTGGAGGTAGCATATTTTACGCCACTAATTCTCAATGCGTTGGGGATGGGGTGGTGGGAGAAGAATTCTGCTCCTCAGGGAGCATTTGGCAGTGTCTGGAGACCTGTTTTTTGACATGTCAAAAGCTGTACATACTTAATGTATCGAATTCAGTGAGTTTGTGGATAAGTATAGACCTCTGTGAAATCATCAATGCCTTAAAGCCATAGTCCTACCCATCACCTCCCAAAGTCTCTTCCTGGTCTCATTAATTAATTAATTAATTAATTAGTAAGAACACTTAACATAAGCTCTACCCTCTTAGCAAAGTTTAAGTATATAATGCAGTATTATTAGCTATAGACACTGCTAACAATAGATTCGTCCGGAGACATTTCCGATCCTCACAACTGAGGATGTTGCTGGCATCTAGTGGGTCGATGTCAGGAGTGCTGGTAAACATACCCAAGAGAGGCCTCCACAACAATCCACCATGTCCATGGTACAAGGTTGGGAAACCTTGTCCTACATTGAGTACTCGTTTCATCCATACACCTTGGTGAAACTAAGGAATGCAAGACTTCAGTGGTCTCAGAGCAGATGAATTGTGCAGCAGGTGCAGGCTGTGCTTAGGAGTCCTCACTGCTTTGGTCACAGGATCCAGTAGACCCTATGCTATTCATGGTGTCAGTGGTGGGGAAAAGTTGTACCGTGGATCTCAGGGCAAGCCCCTGTTGGAGAATCAGAGCACAGGCCCTTGGGGTTTTCTGATCTTGAGTCCCCATCAAAAGCTTGCCTGTAGAGGGGTCCTACGGGAGACAGAAATGACTTGGTTTTAGTATTCCTTCTGTGCTAAGTCATTGGCTGGACACAGCCTAGCAGAGACACAAGGCCTTGGTGTGAGTGCTACGGTGGATATGAAAATGTAGCAGCTGTCTACATTTTGAGCTGCAGTTCAACTGTGCTCTCTATGGTAGATCCTCTAGAAGACAAATCCAAAGAGTGCAACTCCCTGGCCTCTATATTAGTCTGGGTCCAATCGGAAGACAGATATGACATAGTATTTTAAACAGTGGAAGTAAATATAAAGAATTACTAAATGATGATGAGATAGTAATGAGAAGGTGGGACAGAGAAGTCTGAAGACAGTACCACAGAAGAGCTAACTTGGGAGGGGGGGTCCAAAGTTGCTAAAGAAGGTGTGATTGCAGCACGATGGATGGCAGAGAAGTTTGAGTCCTGTATGTCTGACTTCCTCTGTGCATCCAATTACCAACCTCAACTCATTTGTGTCCCAGAGGGTTGTTCCTGTTAGCCTGGAGATTGAGCGCTGGCCCTGGCCCATGTTCCGGTTTGCTTCCCTTCTTCTTCTTCTTCGTCTTCTTTCATCTTCATCTTCATCATCTTTGTGTTCTCCTTCTCCTTCTCCTCCTCCTTTCCTTCTTCTTCTCTTCTTCCTATCTCCTTCCTTTCTCTTCCTCCCTTGCCGCCCCCCCTTCACCAGCATCAGAAGTACTCTTCCCAGCTGTGCACTCCAGAGCATTCAGTCCGGGCCTCAGCCAGTGACCTTCCTAAAATGGATACCATGCCCCTAGCAAATGCTCTTGACACCCTACTCACTCTCTGCATCCAGTCCTTAGTCTTAACTCTGCTGTATCCCTACGGGGTTTGTTGCATCCTTCTGCATGTGCATATGATACACTGGAGGCCTTGCACTGCTCTGCTGGTCGGTGGGCTCATTGTTCCCTGACCCTCCCTATACATCCATTTATCAGACAGGACTCCCTGCACTCCTGAAGGGTAGTTCCTGTTTGCATGCTGAGTAGCATGGACTAGCTTTGGCCGGGCAACTCTGACTGCAGTTCTGACATCTCCTTCAATGAGACCTGAATCCCAGCCTTGGGATTTACCCATTTGGGTAACCTTTCTTGGGTAATCTTGCACCTTAGGGTATTTGGATTTCTTTTCTCATCTTTATAGTTGATCTCCTGTTATAGTTCATCATTTTTTATATTAAACATTCCCTGTTGAAATTACTAAGTGGTTTGTCTCTTGTTTGGATCCTCACTGATACATATCCCTTCTTTTTGGAATGTGCTTCTCTCCCTCTCACTGGCTAACCCCTACTCGTTAAGTTTTAGCTTTGATATTGCTTCTTCCTGTGCATCCATCCCTGAGTCACTACCCTTATTTTTACATGACTCCGTAGGCCCTTTGTGCTCACCCTAAATGTGGCATTAAACTCGCCTCTACTCCGTCAACACCGCAATGTCATGTTTGTTGTTCCCTCACTGACTCCCACAATGCCAGAATACAGGTTTTCAGTACACGTTTCTGATTTAATTTTGTGGTCCCTTTGAGGTGGTTCTCCCAGGTCAGGGATTTTTAGTAGACTATGGCCCAGATCATCCTCAACACACTGGAGCCCTCAAATTCTCATCATGGTTTAATTACGACATAGTTTCAGTTTTCCTCAGTAGATAGAGTGGACTGCAAGGGAAGAGATATCCAAAGGAATGAATAAACAGTTATGAAAAACTGTTGGTTGTTTTTAAAAGATTTTTATTTATTTGAGTGTGAGAGAACACAAATGGGGGTGGAGACAGAGGAAGGGGGAGAAGTAGACTCCCTGCTGAGCAGAGAGCTGGAGGCAGGGCAACCCCAAGGCCCCTGAGTCCTGACCTGAGCTAAAGAAGCCTTATTTTTATAAGATCTTATTTATTTATTCATGAAAGACACAGAGGAGAGAGAGAGAGGCAGAGACACAGGCAGAGAGAGAAGCAGGCTCCATGCAGGGAGCCTGACGTGGGACTCGATCCCGGGACTCCAGGATCTCGCCCTGTGCCAAAGGCAGGTACTAAACCGTTGAGCCACCCAGGGATTCCCTTAACGAAGCCTTTTAATGGACTGAGCCAGCCAGGTGCCCCTATGGAAAGTGTGTGGTGAATTTCTTGGCAACTCTTAAAAGGAGGAGACATTCATGACAGCCCTGAAGTAGAATTGGAAAACCTGAGCTAAGGGATTTGGTAAAGCATTCATATCTCAGTTGCTTTTCGTCATAAAAGATACATTACTCTGACACTTTGTTATTTTCATTGGTATAACTACCAAATGAGTATGCAGCAAAGTTGAACCAGGACATACATGAGACTCATGGGGATGGGAGTTCTAATCAGGAACTTTCTAGAGGATGTCTGTTCTAGATCCGAAATGGTTTTCCACAGAAGTCTGGGAATTGGAAATCTTAGGTTTCAGGTGATTGTGAGAAAGTCTTTGGGGGATCCACCTAGCATTTGACCAAGGAACAAAGAAGCTCAGAGTTGGACTACCATATACTCTTTGAGTATCTCTGATCTATACAAAAACACTACAGTCAACCAAATTGTTCAACTTACCTGGAGTCCTGGTGTGGAGTTCCTGTCTCCTTATAGCCTAGTAATGCCGTTGCCTCTCATCGCAGGTTGCGTTAGGAAATGTCAGTCTTCTAGTCAATTGTCACTACAGAGAGCCTCTACTGGTCTCATAAGTCACCCTGGGGAATTCTAAGGGGACAAAAGATAATTTTCTAGCTGGAACCTGTAAGAGACAAATGCTTGATGCTCATAGTTGCAATCATTCACACGCACCAATACCATTTGGTCTAGCTATGCTGAATAGGGCCAAGAAATGGTTTCTTGTTGTTGTTCCTTTGTTTTTGTTCATTGCTCTTCCACCAATGAACATGATCTGCCCTGGAACTAGCCACCCTCTCAGAAGGGACCCTAGTGGTCTCCAGAGTTCTGTAGCTCATTCCAGCAGCAGTTTCTGAAGATGCAGACCCCCTTAGTTTCTAGGTTGCTCATTCCAAACTACTTCTTGTCAAATCATGCAACCTACATGCACAAAATGGCATTAAATGGCCTCTGAAATAAGTGCCTACACTTCTATCTATGCGTTTGTCTTGCTGTAAAAACAGACACCAAACTTCCCAATTTTGCTGGTGCATCTTGTGCCAACAGTGGCTTCTGTTAGGTTTTGTTGGTCAATTTCTTTCTTTCTTTTTTTTTTAAAGATTTTACTGATCTATTTGACAGAGAGAGAAAAAACAAGGATAAGGAGCAACAAAGGGAGAGGGAGTGGCAGTTTCCCCACAGACCAGGTAGCCTGATATGGGGCTTGATCCCAGGACCCTCAGATCCTGATCTGAGCTTAAGGCAGATGCCTGACTAAGCCCCCACCCCCTCTCTTTTCTAAGGAGGCTATAGTCCCAACAGGAGGCTTAAACTCCCAACCCCAAGACCAAGAGTTGCATATTCTATCAACTAAGCCAGTAAGGGGCAGCTCCTACTTTGGTTAATCCTTAAAATCATTAACAAATGTAATAGGAATCTGGTGAGTTTAGGGGTAGCTAGTTTTGTATTAGCTGTTGTCATGGGTTTGCTCCTGCTTTTTTTTTTTTAATTTATTTTTTTATTGGTGTTCAATTTACTAACATACAGAATAACACCCAGTGCCCGTCACCCATTCACTCCCACCCCCCGCCCTCCTCCCCTTCTACCACCCCTAGTTCGTTTCCCAGAGTTAGCAGTCTTTACGTTCTGTCTCCCTTTCTGATATTTCCCACACATTTCTTCTCCCTTCCCTTATTTTCCCTTTCACTATTATTTATATTCCCCAAATGAATGAGAACATATAATGTTTGTCCTTCTCCGACTGACTTACTTCACTCAGCATAATACCCTCCAGTTCCATCCACGTTGAAGCAAATGGTGGGTATTTGTCATTTCTAATAGCTGAGTAATATTCCATTGTATACATAAACCACATCTTCTTTATCCATTCATCTCCTGCTTTTTTCTATCTGCCTCACCCAGAATATCGCCTGTAGTCCAGTTGTAATTAATTAATGGATCAATTACCACCACATTCAAAGGAGTTTCTGTAGACATTCGTATACAGCCTCTGTGTGTGTGTGTGTATCACATACACATAAATATGAACAGCCTATCCTGTTTGTATTTTACTTGATTTTTTTTTTCAACCACATCATACCATTCTTCGATGTATATCTTTCTGGTGAAATCTTTCCCATCCAATTCGTGCCTTCCCTGAGTATCTACGAGAAACTGCCAACTTTTGTTAACAAGCATGTAGTTTAAAATGTGCTTTATTCTCATTACCAAATAAATATACAGATATCAAAAGAGTGACCACTTAGAAGTTATAATCAGAAAATATATCACTTCATTAGAAAAAAGAAAAAGCCAGGATATAAATACATCACGAAGTGTATGCAGGATTTACATAAGGGAAAAAAAAACCCTCCTGGAAGCTAAGGAGGGATGTCAAATAAGACTTAAGCACAAAGACATAACGTACATCTAAATACACTGATTCAGGGAGATTGATTCTGTTAACATTAATTCTCTTAACCTAATTATAAATTCTCTCCATGAATTCTTTAAATTTGGCATAGTGATTAAAAATATATCTCCAGTAGCATAGAGGTAAATATCGCCAAGAGAATACTGAAGGAGAAGATTAAGAAGGGGAACTATGGACCTGCATTGGATACTAAAGCATATGTATAAAGCAGTTAAAATACAGAGTACTGATTGATACAAGGCGACTGGTCAATTGAATCCAGTGTAAAACCCAAAAAAAGAAAACCATAACAGAATTTATGATAAAGTGGCATTTTAAGCTAGGTGAGAAAAGATGGGTTATTTAGAAGCAAATAGCTATTTTTTTAAAGAGTTCTTAAATGTTGGGGCGCGGGAGCCTGTGTGGCTCAGTTGGTTAAGCCTCTGTTTATTTTTATTTTTCATGTTTGTTGATTTTAGCTCCTGTTCCTCCGTCTCTCTCCCTCACCCTCTGTCCCTCTCTCTCTCTCAGAAAAAAAAAACAAAAAAAACAAAACAAAAAAACAAAACTTAAATGTTGCACCACACTGCAAACTAAATCTTGGATTGATTAAAGGTTCAATTGGGGAATAGCAGCAAAAAATAAAAATAAAGAAAATGTAAACGTAAGGCTGGGCCAAATGGGAGGATTATGAGGCATGCAGAAACGGGTTTTCATTTCATCTAGGGAATGTGAATTGTTCTCCCCTTGTGAGCTTGCACTTGATGATACACATTGCCAAGTCTGACCATGAGAACAGTTTTCTGTTGGCTGCATCCGCTGCATTCCATGGAGACTGACAGGGGTCCCGAGGGATGTGGAAGAGGAATAAACTGAGGGAGAGCATTCGTTAGGGAAGTATTCTGGGGGAACGTGCTTTCATGCACTCTAGCCCTAGTCGTATGTAAATACTACGTTTTTTTTTTTCCTTAAGATTTCATTTATTTATTCATGAGAAACTCAGGGAGAGGGAGAAGCAGTGTCCCTGCGGGGGAGTCTTGTGCGGGACTTGATCCCAAAATCCAGGATCAGGACTTGAGCTGAAAGCATACACTCAACCACTGAGCCACTCGGGGGCCCGGAAGGCTGCTTTTCCACACCCCAGAGTCTTTTGCAAATGTCCCATAATGCTCAGCCATTCCGGCAACTTTTGAGGGGAAGCCAGCCCAGCTCAAGGGGCCGCGGAGATTTGAGAGGCTTGGGCCTCCTGGCACATGCGCTTTGGGCACTCTTGGCCATGGGCTCCTTGTGAGCAGGCGAGTGACGCCAGTTTCTGAGGTGCGCAGGCGCATTTGTGTTTAGCTGCATTGCTGGGGTACATTTGTTCTGCAGAGAGAGATTTTGGACCCCGGTGCTCAGTTGCTGGGACGTTGCCGCGAGGCCGGCTTGGCTTATCTCCAGCACTAAGTGTTGAGCTGTAGAGGCGGCGAAAACCTGTGTCTGTGAAGCCTGAAAGCTTTGCGATGAAGACAATGTTTAGCTTCATGGGTAAGAGGGGCGAGCTGCCCTTGGGCTTCAAGATCGGGCAGCGGAGGGCCGCCTGGCCCGCGGCATCTGAATGGTACCAAACTCGCCAACCTGGGCCCCAGGTACCACATCCCAGACAGAGGTCTCAGAAAGATCCACAAAGCAAAAGTGGCAGGGGATTCTGTTGCTGGGAGACCAGATGAACAGGTGATAGGGACTTTGCAGCTGGCGGGGAGGAGGCAAGGAGGTCGGGGAGAGGCGCTCACCTTGATGGCCTGAGTCTGGAGAGCTGAGCCCTGGGTGACCACCCAGGGCGCTTGGCCGTCTTTCTTCTGGTGGCCCCGCAGCACATACCTAGGTCGTGGAACCTTACCTGGGGTCTACTCTGGCCCACTGAGCAACAAAACGTCTTCAGCTGCCTTTGGACCCCTTCGTATCTCCGTAGGGAGCGCTTTACAGACAGTTTTGATGTGATTTAATGGATTTTCAACAGTAGTAGAAAGGAAATTAAGGGGACGCCTGGGTGGCTGAGTGGGTGAGCATCTGCCTTTGTTTCAGGTTGTGATCCTGGGTCCTGGGAACCCCAGTCGGGTTCCTAGCACGGAGCCTGTGTCTCCCTCTGCCTATGTCTCTGCCTCTCTGTGTCTCAGAATAACTAAAATCTTAAAAAAAGAAATGAAATTACGTATATGTAGTAGTTTGTTTTTAATGGACATCCTATACCAATGTTATTAAAGAGTGCATGCTGAGAGAAGTAATTCCCAGAATTACTTTGGATACAGGGCAGTATCTGACTTCTATCTGTGTACAGTTTGTACCTATATTATTTACTGAGGGACCTTGGAAGGAGATTTGGAATTGGGAAGATGGTTCTGACTGTGAATAGGAAGTCTCATTTTTCTGAAAATGTGTACTCTTCCCGTGTTTATCAGTATTCCATGATGCAATAGAAACGTTATGGTTTTAGAAATTCTGAGCTTATTATACGTGCGGTCTCTGTTCTTTTCATTGTGATAAAATTAAGAAAAATTTTGCAATCACTCACTATATTGTACACCTGAACTTTTTTTTTTGTAAGATTTTATTTATTTATTCATAGAGACAGAGAGAGAGAGAGAGGCAGAGACACAGGCAGAGGGAGAGGGAGAAGCAGGCATCATACAGAGAGCCTGACATGGGACTGGATCCAGGGTCTCCAGGATCACGCCCCGGGCTGCAGGCGGCGCTAAACCGCTGCACCACTGGGGCTGCCCTGTACACCTGAACTTAATACAACGGTGTATGTTAACAAACTGGAACTAAAATGAAAACTTGAAAAAAAAATTTTATAGAATACCTTCCAGTTATTAAAATGTACCTTAAATTTCTTCAAATTTTTCGTTGACTAACAGCTGAAAAGACGGATAAATGAATGGAACAGATAAGAAAATGCCAAACACCTAAGTATATGTTAAGACTTTGTAACTTGATGCTGGTGACATTTCATATTAGTAGGAAAAGGTGAATCATTCATAATGTTGATGACATATCTGCTATTTGGAGAAAACTAGCTAGAATTTTATCTCATAAAAATAAGTTCCAGATGGAATACAGATTAAAAATGTTAAATATGCAAAATACAGTACAAGAGAAGAAAACATGAACGCTTCTATGCCCATTTTTTATGTTGACCAAGACCATTCTTAAGAATGACTTTAAAAGCAAGAGTTCGGGCAGCCCAGGTGGCTCAGCGGTATAGCGCTGCCTTCAGCCCAGGGCCTGATTCTGGAGACCTAGGATCGAGTCCCACGTCGGGCTCCCTACATGGAACCTGCTTCTCCCTCTGCCTGTGCTCTGCCTCCCTCTCTCCCCCTGTGTCTCTCACAAATAAAGAAAATCTTAAAAAATAATAATAAAATAAAAGCAAGAGTTCTGGAGGTTGATTCAGCCACATAAAAAATTAAAACTCTCTGTATATCAGAAAATAATATTAATAAAATAAAAGAGAATGTCCTTGCAAAATATTTACAACATATGTGTATCAGATAAAAAAGAATATGTTTTACAGGGAAGGTATTAAAGGAATGAAATAGGGGGTCTCTGGGTGGCCCAGTCAGTTGGCTGCTTCTGACTTCCTCTCAGGGTCATGATCTCTGGGTCCTGGGATTCAGCCCCTGGTGAGGCTCCCTGCTCAGTGGGGAATCTGCTTCTCCTTCAGCCCCTCCCCTCTGCTGGTGCTCTCTCTGTGTCAAAAAAAAAATCTAAAATAAAAAAGGAGTAAAATCCCATTTTCCATCTGCAGGCTTTGTGAAGATAAGGAATGATGGTACTCATACTCCTGGTTAAAGTTGTTTTTGACTTTTCAGATAGTTCGGTGGTTAAGTCCCAATTGAAAAATATGTATTCCTTTTACCCATGAATTTTATTAATTTAAAATATCTTTAATAAATAATTAAAGATAAACAATATACTATATGCTTTTCTCAGCACTATTTACAATAGCGGTATATTAAGAACTCATTTAATGGCCTTTATAAATAAGTGGCAGTGTATCCATAGGCTGGACTACTATGTGACCACTGAATGTGGCAAAGATAATTGATACACATTAACATGCAAAGCTGTACTTTAGTGGATCATTAAATGAGGGGAAAAATGGTTTGATGATACAAACACATAAGCAGACAATGGTTTTGTGTTGGCCAAAAAGATGTGAAAAATATAAAATTAGTTATCTTGAAACATTTGGATTGTAAGTGAATTTTTCTTGTTTCTTAAAAAAAAAGTCTGATTTCTACAGGAAAAGGTATATAAAAATTCCAACAAAGGTTTATTATCAATGAAGTAATCCAGGAGAACAGCAAGAATATGAATCTTGTGTAGGCAAAAAGAATTTCTATTTATTTACTTTTAAGAGGTTTCATTGATTCATTTGAGAGGGAGAAATCAGGCACATGAGCAGCAGGGAGGGGCAGGGGGACAAGCAGAAACCCCGTGGAGCAGGGAGCCTGATGATGTAGGACTCCATCCCAGGAGCCCAAGGTTCATGACTTGAGCCAAAGGCAGATGCCTAACTGACTGAGTTACCCAGGTGCCCCTCTTTCTATTAAAAAAAAAATTGATGGGCGAGGATTGGTATTTTCTGACAACCTTTAGCCTCTTCAGAACTCAGGGGAATATTTTTATCTGTATTGTAGATTTTATTATGCATACGTTAAATATATACATATGATTTTGTTATGTGCAGCTTTATAACAAGCAATAAGTAAATAACAATAAAATTTTATTTTAGTTAAATCCTCATGAAAATAAAAAATACAAATGATACCGTGATAGCTTATAGAACTTTTGTTGTTTCCCTCTTCTGAAAAAAAGTAGCAAATATAAATTTTTATTGCTATTTCAAAAGTATTAGTTTACTTTACAAAACTTTTCTTTAAAAATATTGAACTTCCCTGGTGCCTTGGTGGCTGTTTGTTGAGCATCAGACTCTTGATATTGGCTCTGGTAATGCTCTTAGGATTGTGGGGTTGAGCTCCACGTCGGGCTCAATGTTCAATGGGGAGGCTGCTTGAGATTGTCTCCCTCTCCCTCTGCCCTTCACCACACTCATGTATTCTCTCTTTCTCAAAGAAATAGATAAATCTTTAAAAACTATTGAACTCTCTAAATGTATTTATTCTTCAGTCCATTTATTTCTCAAACAGAACCTGAACACGGGTTACGTAGCAGACATAGTCTACTCAGGATCTTTTCAATCTTAAAAAGACTTCATGTTGCCCAGTATGAACAAGATGAGAAATTTTATGTATTTAGGTTTCAAAGCTTTCTTTTCTTTTTAGTTATTTATTTATTTATGATAGTCACAGAGAGAGAGAGAGGCAGAGACACAGGCAGAGGGAGAAGCAGGCTCCATGCACCGGGAGCCCGATGTGGGACTCGATCCCGGGTCTCCGGGATCGCGCCCTGGGCCAGAGGCAGGCGCCCAACCGCTGTGCCACCCAGGGATCCCGGTTTTAAAGCTTTCATTGTTAAGTGTAATCTCTCCACCCAACGTGGGGCTTGACGTTTTAGGACACATGCTCTACTGACTGAGCCAGCCAGGCACTCCTAAGATGAGAGATTTTATTTTATTTTGTAAAAGTTAAAAGACGTATTTATTTTAAAGGGAGAGAGAGGGTCATGGGAAAGGGGAGGGACAGGGGGAGAGAGAGGAACCCAAGCAAACTCCACCCTGAGCATGGAGCCTAATGTGGGGCTCCGTCTTACGACCTTGAGATCATCCTGAGCCAAAACCAAAAGTTGGACACTCAATCAATTGAGCCACCCGGGTGCCCCTAAGGTGAGAAATTTTAAATGGAAGTATTAGGACTTAATCTCACCTGAAGCTTTTCCTTGGAACTTCCTGTCAAAGGAAAACATTTCTGAAGATCAGAAATTGTAAAAGATTACCTTTACCTGCCCTTTTGACATTGCAATAATACTAAATACTAATACTGGTACTTGGAAATACTTGATTTCTATGATTCTAAACATTTTTCTATTAATTGAAATGCTTAATAAAATGAGCTTCCCCACATACCCCCCTCCAAAAAAGATAAAATGAGCTGTGCCCGTTTCTTTGAAATCCGAGTTTCCTTTGGCTCAAACTTCCTTGAAAAGCAAACTAAGAATTACTTTAAAATATTCTTTTGCTATTGTGGTCTCTTTTACCCGTCATGTGCTTTCACCTACTGAAAATTATTTTAGTTCTTGAACAATGTAATTCCAAGCATAGGACTAGAAGTGCAACAGACCTGTTGTATATGTCATTATTTCACTTAAGGCACACTGTAGATTGTATGATGCCACACTATTTATGTACCAAGAAGAAATTTTTAGAAATCATGCCAGTTATAGTTTTAAGACATTTTGAATTAGAAATTGGATTCCGATGTCAGAGATATTAAAAGGTGACAAAATGAGCATCTTGGAATCATTGAAATAGAGTATTCTTGCTCATCCTTAAACGTAGCTGCAAAGTAGGCATAATTGGATCATTTTACCTAATTGTAGTGAGTCTTTGTAAGTTGTAGTAATAGCTTTAATAATATTTGTGGTAGGAACTAGTATCTAAACACTTTGCATGGATCCTCATTTAAGGATCACGACAAGAGGTCCTGTGAGATAAGTACCTTTTTTTTTTTTTAGATAAGTACCTTTTATTTTATTTATTATTACTATGTTTTGTGACCTCTATAACCAACAGGGGTCTCGAACCCCTGGCTCCCGAGATCGAGTGACATGCTCTTCAGAGTGAGCCAGACAGGTGACCTGAGATAACTATTTTTATGCCCATTTTATGCCCATTTTGTGGATAAGGAAATTGCGATAAGGCTAAGTGGTCACTGTGAAGCGACAGAGTTAAAGTGGGAATCAAACCCAGGTTGAGCTGCCTCTTGAGGTCATGCTCTTCCTAATCAGATAGGCTGCTCTTTTAATAGAGCGGTGAAAAATCACTAAAAAATATTGTACTTTCTTCTAAAGTAAACTAATTCTTTGTTTTGGAGTCATGAGAATAATGTAGTATTTAACATTTACAATTCTATGAATTGATTTGCAATTTTTGAAAAGGTACACTGTAATTTCTTGACAAGTCCTTTCACACTCACAGAACTGCTCTCCACTTGGCCTGTGCCATTGGCCGTGAAGATATGGTGAAGCTCCTGGTAGATCGGCACTGCCAGCTTAACCTCTGTGATGGCGAAGACAGGACAGCTCTCGTGAAGGTGGGTGGTCACAGCTATGTCTGCCTGAGGTGGATTGGATTGAAGTCCTTGGAATGAACATTTGTTGCATTTAAACATAACTCATTGGTGAAACTTGTGGCATGTTTCCTTTCAATTCCCAGAATTTACATTCTGTTTCTTGTTGTAATGCTCACAGGCTATACAATGCCAAGAAGAGGCATGTGTAACTCTTCTCCTGGAACACGGTGCTGATCCTAAAGTGAAAGACAACAAGGGCAACACAGCTCTCCATTATGCAGCCCACGAAGGGATTGTCTCAATAGCAGAGAAGCTGCTTTTACAAAACGCAAATATAGAGGCCAAAAACACGGTACAAGTCAACTTTTTTTTTTTACAACGTACTTGACATTATATATATATATATATATATATATACTTATTTATTTATTTATAGATAGCTGCAAAAGGTTTATATATATATGTACATATATATGTACATAGGTACATATATATATGAAGACATCGACACTGAATTTTATACAGTAGGTCCTGTCATCATGGAAACAACTCCAAAACCAAAGCAGAGTGAGTGAAAAAGAAAAGTAATGCATATAGAAAGACCACATTCTGTCTGCTAGCCACCCTTCCACCCCAGAAAGAAAATCTTCCCCTTTGTGCCTGGGAGTAGATGGTGCCCTCAGAGCCCACAAAGGATTGAAGGCCTAGAGGGGAGTGTGGTGATGATGGAGGCCGAAAGGTGTGCAGGGGCTTAGGAAATGGATGCTTCTGGGGATGAGTAGGAGACCGTGACCCAGAGGAGTAGCTTGGGTGAATGTAAATGGGAGGAGAAAGCAGCAGGTTGTAATAGGCCTTGGGCACTCTAGGCCCTAAGGTTCAGAAGATGAGAGCAGGGGGATCAGGTCATGACATCCTACAGGTGGTATCTGCTTGTGCTGGTAGCCACTCTGCCAGCCATGTACCACGGTGAGGCCTCCCATTCCGGAGAGTAGCTCCTGCTCAGCCTATGTAGTTCCTCAGTGGGGTGGTAGGCGTGCATGGGGAGCTGGTGATGACCACACTTGCCAGTCTCCCTGTGTTTTCTTTGACATGCATTACCTTCAGTCGCTGCCCTTGCAGAAACACTGTTGTGTGCCATAGATAAGGTCGATTTTTCATATTTGGAAGCTCAAGCATTTCCTGGATGAAAATATTTTGAAATAACTGTCTAAGCTTTTGCTTTAAATAACAACACTTTTTATTTTTGAAGATTGTATTTATATGAGAGAGAGCAAACAAGAGTAGGGAGGAAAGGCAGAGGTAGGGAAAGAAAAGGCCTTCCCACTGAGCCAGGTAGCCTGATGCACGGGGCTTGATGTCAGGAGTGGGATCGTGACCATAACCAGAGAGAGATGCTTGACCCACTGAGCCCCCCAGGCTTACCATAATACTTCTTCCTTCCTGCCTTCCTTTTTTTAATTAAGCTTTTTTATTTATTTATTTTTTCACCTCACTCTGGGGTTTATGTACTTATTTTATCTTTTAGTTTTTTCTTTTTCAAAATTTTTTTAGTTGGAGTTCAGTTTGCCAACAAAGAGCACAGCACCCAGTGCTCATCCCGTCAAGTGCCCCCCCCTTGGTGCCCGTCACCCAGTCACCCCAACCCCCCACCCACCTCCCTTTCCACCATCCCTTGTTTGGTTCCCAGAGTTAGGAGACTCTCATGTTCTGTCCCCCTCACTGATATTTCCCACTCATTTTCTCTGCTTTCCCCTTTATTCCCTTTCACTCTTTTCTATTCCCCATATGAATGAGACCATATAATGTTTGTCCTTCTCCGATTGCCTTACTTCACTCAGCATAATACCCTCCAGTTGCATCCATGTTGAAGCAGATGGTGGGTATTTATTGTTTCTAATTGTTGAGTAATCTGTGGTATATGTCCGCAATGGAGTATTACTCAGCCGTGAGATTTTATTTATTTTTGAGGAAGTGAGCGAGCATCTACAAGCAGGGGATGTTGTGGGGGCAGAGGGAAAAGAAAGAGAGTAAGAATCTGAAGTAGACTTTGTGCTGAGCCTGGCGCAGCGCTGGATCTTATAACTCTGATCATCACCTGAGTTAAGACCAAGAGTCAGATGCTCAACGGACTGAGCCACTCAGTTGCCCCTAAATAATGATACCTCTAAAGAAGCATTAGAGAATACAGGTTTCTTTTATGTATTTATGGCAAATATTTTTGAGAACACAGAATGTGTTCTGAAACTTTATTTTCAAAAATGTTTTCTCACCCAGTTTGTTTTCTTATTTAGTGTCAAACAACAGAGGAAAGCAAAATTTGCCTTGGAAATAGGCTTTGTCTTAAAACACAAAACAAGTGTATTTTACAATATCAAATCTTGCTGCTGTTGAGAAGTTCCTATTTGATCAAAAAGTGATTGATTAACACGGTCAGAGCTTGTCTTTTATCAGCCTTGACTTAAGAGGGACAAAAGAGGGGCAAAGGAGAAAGCAGTCAGGAACATGCAGAGTGATTTAGACATTTGGCAAGTGAGGGGAAATATCAAGACAAGGTTTTTGGATTGTGTTTGTTTTTCTTCAGTGTTTATGTTTAGGTAAGGAGTCTTCAATTTTCAGGGATAGTAATTCTTACTCACGAACCAGTGAGTGTGTTGTAAATTTATATAGAGATCAATTCTAGGAGGACTCTAAGGACATCAGATTGGCAGTAAACAGGTGGTTGAATGGGCACGAAAAGGGACGCCTGTGTGGCTCAGTGATTGAGCATATGCCTTCGGCTCAGGGCATGATCCCGTGGTCTCCCGAATCGAGTCCCACATGGCACTCCTTGAATGGAGGAGCCTGCTTCTCCCTCTGCCTGTGTCTCTGCCTGTCTCTCTCTCTCTCTCTCTCTCTCTCTCATCTCTCATGAATAAATCAATAAAAATCTTAAAAAAAAAAAGTGGACAAGAAGAGGAAAGAACACAGTATAGTATTTTGCAGCTATAGCCACTTAGATACGAGTCTAAACTCTTCTTGCAAATCTAGAATGTCTTGATGGGAAGGACGTAAGGAGTGTGTAAATAATGGAATCAAGTTGCATTTTGAGTTTACTAGTCCTTGTTCTACCTCTAGCCATGGAAATTGAATGCAGGTTTGATAAGTGACTCATTTCTGTTTTTGGCTGAATCCTCAAGTGATAGGGAGAATTGGCCACATAGGTGAAAGAGGAGACTGGCATGGTTGTGTACTGTACTAGTTCTCAGCTAGACTTGTGCTGGTGAATCACAGTCAACTAGGGAACTTTAAAAGAATTTACAAGCCTAAACTGTCCCGTGAAGATTTCGACGGAGTGAATCCAATAACGTGTGTACGCAGAAATTTGGAAATAGGGTTTTGAGATTCTGATACAACTCTTGGCTAAGAACTACTGAATGGGTAGGTATACATATACAAATTTAGAGATGTAAAAATATTAAATCTCTGGAAGAGATTTAACTGAAGTTGGATACTGGCTACTTCCTTCCACTCTCTCCAACATTAGCCTTTCATCTGTCTGTATCTCTTTGAGAATTACAGATGAAAATTATTGGTCATCTCTGTTGGCTTGAAAAATAATTACCTTTTCTTCCAGCTATCAGTCATTCACCGGCACCCAGATGGGAAGTCTTTATGAGTAGTCTTTTAATAAGTAGAGTCTGACCCTTTAAAGATTTTACGTGTTTTGCTACCATTCTGATTATTACAAGCAGGGTTTTCCCAATTGCAGCAGTAGAAATCCGTGAACCTTCTTTTTTAGTTGAAGCTGTGGGATAGACTATCTTAGGATGTCTTTCAAATTCATAGGGCCCTGGCATAGTGCATAATCACTACTGTGTTAAACATTCAGCATGTAGTTAGTGACAATACAGATGGTAATTGTTTTAATAACTTTGCTTCAGCATTCCTCTGAACTCCTGTCTGTTCGGTTAGCAATGTGAGGGAAGTAAATACAAATAGATTGTAGTTGAAACAAGCATTGGAAAATTCTGACAGTAGGTGTTAATGAGTCTTCACAGCAATTTTCCTTAGAAGGTGGGGCCTAATTTGTTGGTAAAACATGATCCTGATGCTTTAGGAAAGGTTTGATGTCCAAGTATTTGTTTTATGCACGGCCATTGGAAACAGTCACAGCAAATAGAAAAACACAAGTAGGCTATAGACTAAATGTGGCCCCCGGATGTATTTAGTTTCCACTGTCAGTTGAGCTAACATTTAAAATTATGGCACGCATGTAGAACTCTGGATTTTGAGCTTTTCTTACAGATCACTTCTGGTACCTTGAGCCCATGCTGCTGTTTGGTATGCTGTGCAGAGGCTGTCCCTTTATAGGAGGCGTGTGTCTCCAGTTTGCTCGTGTCCCCGCCTAGGTTCTTCACTGACTCGTGTCACCTGCTTTGCCTCCATAACCATTGAGTTTACAATTACTGTTTTATGGTATATGTTGACAAAGATTTCAAGATTTCAAGACACTCCATATTAATTTATAATATATATTTTGTATTTTATGTTAATTTCTTAGGATTGGGATTGAATTTTCTGTTTCTTTGTCTCCTTATTTTTTTCATTACTTTATTCAGTAATTGATGAGAGACACACAGAGAGAGGCAGAGAGCTAGGCACAGGGGGAAGCAGGTTCTCTATGGGGACCCTGATGTGGGCTCGATCCCAGGATCCCGGGTCACCATGCTAAACCACTGAGTCACCCGGTACCTCAGGATGAATTTTCCAAGTTAAAATTTAAAAGTTGTTTTTTTTTTTGAAAACCATTTTTTCTTTAAATGTACTGTATTCGTGTTCCTTTTGGAATATCTGCAGTCCTATGAGGTTAATCCATTTTATTTGGATATATTATGCATATTGCAGAGAATATTAAATTATTTAGTATTATTGATTGTGCTAAAAATAATCTATGTAAGCCAGTATTAGAATTTTTTTGTTATTAAGATTTTTCATTTAAATTCATTTTACCAATCTATAAAAACACAGTGCTCCTCCAGTATTCCTATTTTTATTGATAAGCTGTTATATTTTTATTTCTGATTTACACTTTGCCTAAAATACAAAATAATTATAAATAGTAATCACAGTAGAAACTGGAATACTAAGAGGATTTTTAGAAGTGGATATGCCTTACGGGTCCCAGAATTAATATAATTGAGACCAAATCTCATACTTATTTCACGTAGCATAATATCCTATGTCAGTCAGAGGAAGACAGTTATCATATGGTCATATTCATTATGTAGATGTTAGAAACAAAACAGAGTATCAGAGGGGAAGAGAAGAAAAAGTAAAACAAGACAGAGTGAGGGAGACACACCATAAGAGACTCTTAATCATAAGAACCAACCTGAGTGTCCTTGGAGTGGTTGGTATGGGTGTTTGGGGTAACTGGGTGATGGACATTACAGAGGGCACATGATGGAATGAGCACTGGGTGTTACATAAGACTGCTGAATCACAACCTTTTACCTCTGAAACTAATAATACACTATATGTTATTTAATTGAATTTAATCAAAAAGATAAAAATGAGAAAAATCTCATACTGAGCTTTCTAACAGTTAAGATAAAGCTTTATCATTGTATAATAGGAGTAAGTCCAAGGATATTTATTTATTTATTTATTTATTTATTTATTTATTTATTTATAATTTTATTTTAATTCAGTTTGCCACAATAAAGTATAACACCCAGCGCTCATCTCATCATTTGTGCCCTCCTTGACCAAGGACTATTTATTTTTTTAAAAAATATTTTATTGATTTATTCATGAAAGACACTGAGAGAGAGGCAGAGACACAGGCAGAGAGAGAAGCAAGCTCCATGCCGGGAGCCAGATGTGGGACTTGAACCTGGGACTCCAGGAACACACCCTGGGCTGAGGGCAGGAGCTCAACCTCTAAGCCACTCAGGTTTCCCAACCACGAACTACTTAGTATTAAGCATTCAATGTTCAGTTGAAGCTTATTTCTTTTATTTATTTATTTATTCTTTTTCTATTTTTGATTTCTACTAAGCTTTATTTACGTATTTTAGAGAGACAGCTTGTACATGCACAGTCTTGGGGGGTTGGGTGAGGGGAAGAGGGAGAGAGTATCTTAAACAGACTTGGTGCTGAGTGCCAGGGGAGCCCAGAATCCAAGGTGGGGCTGGATCCCACCACCCTGAGACAAAACCAAGGGTCACTCAACTGGCTACGCAACCCAGCTACCCTGAAACCTAGCTCTTTTCATTCAGAGTCCATCTCCTTAGTGACTCCTTAGTGACTCAGTGTTTTGTGTTGACATCTGGGATCCCATACCATTGATAGAAGAGAATCAAGCAAGTTTGTACAACCTGGAGAAAACCCTCACCTTTATTGGAAAGTTCTTAAAGCTATATCCCTGAGAACTCTTATTTCTCAAGTATTAATGTTTGCTACAAAAAAAAAAAAAAAAGGAATTGTCAAATGGGGATAAGCAAATGTAAATGGAGTTCCATTTGTGCTACATGTATAGTGCAGTTTTGAGTATTTCACAAACATAGATGATCATTGAATCTTTCTTTTGGGGCACAGTGTCTTCCTTCTTGCAAATTATGTATTCTTTGGAATATAATTGAAAAAACACTATTCCAGAGATATCCATTAAAATCAATAACAATATTTTAAATATTCACTACTATGTTTTAGAGAGTGGAGATACAGAGATTAAAAAAATCACCCCTGCCTTCGAGAAGCTCTTGGTTTAGATGGTGTGGAATAGAGTGTACCATGGTATATTATGTGAGAGAAGCAAAGATTCTTGGAGCCAGGCAATGTTTGAAGCGAGTTTGTAGAATGACTTCAGGTAATCTATGAAGAGGTAGTGGAGGTCTATTTTTTTTTAATTTTACTTTTTAAAAGGATTTTATGTTTTTGAGAGAGACAGAGAGCAAACAAGCAGGAGAGAGAGCACGAGTGGAGGGGAGGGGCAGAGGGAGAGGGAGAAGCTGACTCCTTGCTGCAGAGGGAGCCCAAGGTAGGGCTCCATCCTGAGACCCTGGGATCATGACCTGAGCTGATGAGCTGAAGGCAGATGCTTGACCAACTGAGCCACCCAGGCTCCCTGAGAAAGCAGTCTTTTAAAAAGAAGGAGCAGGTGGTGAAAACACAGAGTGGTGAGAAGGAAGGGGCTAATTTTATTTTACTTTCTACAGTATATGTTTTAAGTTTAGCAGAATGTATAGAAATTTTAAAATTTAGCATGCAAATATGTAATTTTATAAATTATAAGTTGTTTTTTCACTTTTACAGGATGGCCTCACACCAGTTTTAGTTGCTCTAAATGAAAACAAAGAGCAAATGGTGAAATTTTTAGTAGGAAAAGGAGCACGTCTACTTTCAGGGGATACGGTTAAAAGGTAGAGTATTTTTTTGTTTTGTTTTTTAAACCTTACTATTTTGTCTTGAGTGGTAACAATTTCTCATGTCATAAATTTTATCTTAAGATGATTAAGTTATAGTCATATAGTGAAAAATGTCAGGATGTCATCTCTTAGGTAGAAAGCAATTTTTCTGACAGGCCAACATGAACAGTGTATAGCAGAATTCATATTTCTTTGTAATATTGATTGATGTCATTTGCAATAGTTTTTTTGCCATCGGATTTTATATTAAAAGGGTTTCATATTAATATTATTAGTTTTATAATGGGGACTCCCAACTTGTAGTTTACTTTATGACACAATTCTGGATATCTGAACTCTTTTATTAATATTTTTTAAGATTCTATTTCATACTTTAAAAGATATACAATAAGCATAAGTAGGAGTTGTTTTGTTTTTTTGGATGACACTTTGCTTTATTACTTTTTGTTGAAGAATACTGATGTTGTTAGATGATCCCGAAGTGGTTACCATTAGCAGATACTCTGGGTTCATCAGTTTTTATACTTTTTCATGTCCAGTATGTTTTATCATTTTCATTTTTAATTGGAATGGATTGAAGGATGAAAGAGAACCTTAGGTGAATAGACTCTTCCTTTAATGAGGATAAATCATAGGTGAGTGATAAAGAGAAAAGAGATGGACTTTAGATTCACAGAAGACTAGGTTTAATTGTTAGCTTGCCTCCTTGCTGGGTATGTGACCTTGGAAACATTACTTACCATCACCAGATACATATCCTGATATGAAAAGGAGGATAATAATATATCCTTCAAGGGTGGTTGTGTGTAAATAATTATATATATATAATCATGTGATTTAGTGCCTACCACATGTTTAACTTAACATCACTAACTGCAACTATGACTGTTTTCTTATCATTAGTGTGAATATTACTGTTTTAAGCCTACAGATAGCTTTTATACCGACCTGGCCTCCAGGTGGTTTGGAGGTACACTGTACCAGTTTAAGGAAGAAATGGGGATTTTTAAAATGATTTTATTTATTTATTCATGAGAGACACACAAAGAGAGGCAGAGACACTGGCAGAGGGAGAAGCAGGATCCGGAACTCCAGGATCACGCCCTGAGCCAAAGGCAGACACTCAACCGCTGAGCCACCCAGATGTCACAAAATGGGGAATTTTTTTTAAAAAACCCTTCACCTATTCAGATCAGTGACCTCGGCATAGTTTCTTGTTCATCAGAGGGTTTTAAATTAGCAACTTCTACTATGATACCCAAGTGGAACCAGAGACTTCTTTTTTGTCCCTTCATTTTAGCCGTGGGGTTAATTTACAAAAATGAACACTTGGACATGTTAGTGGTCAATTCTGTAGCAACATGTGAGATATTACCCTGATGAAGTATATCAGATTAGGTGCTTAAATACTCTGAGTTCTTAAGGATGAAGTTATCTCTCTGTTATTTTAGAATAGCCCTTATGCTTGCTGTAAAATATGCTGTAAAAGATGAACCATGAAATATAGTCAGTCTTCTCTTTAGGAAGGTTTTCCTAAGATGTATATGGATGGACTGCAGAAGAATATGCTATTATTAATAGTATTAATATGTAAGTTTACATTAAAATGCTAGTTATTACTAGGATACCTGGGCGGCTCAGCGGTTGAGTGTCTGCCGTGGGCACAGGGCATGATCCCGGGGCCTGGGGATCGAGTCCCACGTCTGGCTCCCTGTGAGGAGTCTGGTTCTCCCTCTGCTGATGTCTCTGCCTCCTCTCTCTCTCTCTCTCTCTCTCTCTCTGTGTGTATGTGTGTGTCTCTCATGAATAAATAAGTAAAATCTTTTTTCAAAAATGAAAATAACTTAAAACATGCTAGATATTTCTCAACTGAGGTTTAAAATATAGTAAAATAGTGTTACTTCCTATGTAACAGCTGAGAAGGTATAATTTGATTCAGCACTTTGGGATGGCAGTGAGTTAGAGCCTATCATCACCCAGAAACCAAGCAAAAGGCTAGACTAGTTAGAAGTAGCAATGGGTGCAGGGTTCTTTATGTCAGGACTCTTGAGACCTTTATCCTTAGGGATCCTCACTGTATCTGTTTCATTCCAACTATAACCCTTCTGCATGGGGTTCACATAATGTTATACCTGGGTGCTTTTTAAAAAGATTTTATTTATTTATTTATTTATTTATTTACTTATTTATTAATGAGAGCAAGCACAAGTGAGGCGGAGGGGTGGAGGGAGAGGGAGAAGCCGACACTCTGCTGAGCTGGGAGCCCAACACAGGGCTGGATCCTTGAGGCCATACCTGAACCAAAGGCAGATGGTTAACTGACTGAACTACCCACCTCAACGTCTGTTTTGACTAACTATTGTGTCCTAAGATGTTCAGTTTCATAGAAAACTTTATACTTTTCCTTGTGGGTTATCGCCTATACTTTCCCCCTTGAATTTCCCGAGAACCTAAGGGTTTCCCTAAGACCAGAGAGACAGTCCTCTTTCATAAGCCTTTTGGATGGAAAAAAGGACATGCTCATCATTCTGTGGTTTCCTTTGATTCTGTTCCTGCAACATTGCTGTTGAAACTGGTTCTGCAGTCCAGTCATGATTGACTTTTGCTCATAGGATGCCCTTGCTGATCCTCATTCGTCAGTCCTCATGGTGATCCACACTTAGAATTCAAACTTACAACCCTTTTTTGTTTATTACATACGCTTATATGCTCAGCTGCTATTCCAAAGCCACCGGCATGCTGTTCTGGCAGCTGGGCCTTCTGGCTTTAGCCCCATACACCCTTCCCTTCACACTCAAAAACCTTACGTGGAAACCATATATTAGCCCAGACCTTCATGATGAATTAACCTTCGAGGATTTTGTTTGTCTTTTCTGCTAGCAGACTTTAGTTAGGACCATTCTAAACTATTAAAGGAGTTCAAATAATACTACAAGCAGAGACTGGACTTTCCTTCCCCTTTGTTCCTACATCTGTACCCGAAGCCTGCTTTATTTTTTTAATTTTTTTAAGATTTTATTTTTATTTATTCATGAGAATACACAGAGAGGAGAGAGAGAGAGGCAGAGACACAGGCAGAGGGAGAAGCAGGCTCCATGCAGGGAGCCCGACATGGGACTCGATCCTGGGTCTCCAGGATCATGCCCTGGGCTGAAGGCCATGCTAAACCACTGAGCCACCCGGGCTGCCCCCCAAGCTTGCTTTAACTCCTGTGGAATACCTTTTTTATTAGGTCATGGAAGGTCTCATATTGCCCTTCCCAGAGTTGTGGGCATCACCTTGCCTGAGAGACCACGTTTTGGGTATAATACCTCATTAAATCCTCCTAACAGCCTTGTAATATAAGATGGTAAGATTCCTGTTTTATAGAGAAAGACTTTGAGTGGAAGAGAAGTGGCTGGTCTAAGAACAAAAAGCTGCTGGTTTTAGAGCTGGGACTTTGGGATTTGAGACACTTTCCATTATGGCAGGCTAACTCTTAGTTTACTGAGCAAAATGCCTTCAACTCATGACTGGTTCACCTTACTTTTGTTTCTCCTTTAATTATAATTACATACTTGATAAAAGTTTTTAGAACTAACAAATTTGAAGTACCTATTCGGGTAATTTAAGTTTTGATGTTAACCCTGATATTCTTTGAAAAATCTTAAGAATTTGATATATCTGGTAAATATTTTTCATATCAGTATTAAAAAAGTCTCATTGTTTATCACTCTTTCTTATACGTAGCAGTGACCAACTAATTTCTGAACATGAAGAAGAAATGAAACCTGAAAATTCTTCACAGAATCATGATCTAGGTATGATTTTTTAGAGTGAATTACTTATGGTGGTCCTAACATAGATGAAGTCAGAGTAAGGCAGTTTTGATAATGAAAAAGCAATGAAAACAAAACGAAACAAATCGGATGTGTAAATTGCATGGGTGTTTGGTTTCTTAATTTCTTTCTTAATAGTCTAGGATTCAGAATTTGAGAAGTTCTTTTTGGTAATTTAAAATATGAGGCAGTATTGTCTGAAAATAAATTCGTTATCTTAGTATTTTTTAGAATTTATTTCTTTATTCCTCAGAGACACACAGAGAGAGGCAAAGAGAGAGGCAGAGGGAGAAGCAGGCTCCATACGGATGCCTGATGTAGGACTCAATCCCAGAACCTGGGATCACAACCTCAACCAGTGAGCCATCCAGGTGCCCTCATTAGTTATGAGACTTAAAATCCTATGGGATAGCTTTGTGTAAATAAGGAAAAAAGATTTTCAAGTTAGTATGTTTTATGTTTCCTCTATAAACATGTTATAAAAATTACTGGTTATACAAATGGTATTTTGACTTTTACAAGTGGATTTCATTTAGTAAATATTATTATAGCGTGATTTGTCTCATTATCCTTAAAACTGGAACTCTGCAATACCTTGCTGGTCCTTTACACAAATGGCAAACAATAAGAACTGCAAAACTTAGCTAGTGTGCAGAAAGACCAATGAGATTGCTTGATTTTTTAGGTGATGACCTATCCTACGGAAGCCTGTTGAGGAGCACAGGTTATTTTAGATGCTGTTGCATCAACACAATCTCACTATTAGTGACTTCACTTCTCTTAAGTCAGAATGTGATATGTTGACTTCATTAGAACAATGTTCTCTCCTGTTTGTTGCATAATACTGTAGTTCTTTGGAAATAAGATACTCTGTTATTAGTCAAAAGATGATCATAATAAATATTCAAAAAGGGCAACTTGGGCTCAACAAATTATAATAAAAGCACAAAAATGTTCGCAGTCACAAAGATGTTACCGTTGCTCCCCAGAGGTGGCACCTAGTGTGTTGCATGGTCTGAAATGTAGGAAGAAACCTTTAACTTAGTGGATCTCTATCACAGAAATTCTTTAGGTTGGCTTTGGTTTTGCAAGTTATAGGAAGCAAAGATGGAATAGAGTTTTGGTCTTTCAAGGTGCTCATAATAGAATAGAGCTGTCTTTGTGTTGTGTTTTTTTTTTAAGATTTTAATTTATTTATTCATGAGAGACAGAGAGAGAGAGAGGCAGAGATATAGGCAGAGGGAGAAGCAGGCTCCAGGCAGGGAGCCCAACATGGGACTTGATCCGGGAAGTCGGGGATCAGAGCCTCAGCCAAAGGCAGACACTCAACCGCTGAGTCACCCAGGAGTCCCTGTCTCTTTTCCTGCTTGGCTAATTAGCAACAGCTTCAGGCATATTTTCACATGACAATATCCATGACCAGAAGAACTGTGTTTGTCTTTGTGTTTCTTTTATATAGGAAGAAAACTCAGCAGCTTGCAGTAAACTTCCCCTAACATTTTATAGGCTAGGTAACATGACTTGCTTGTTCCTAAACCAGTCACTGGTAAGTCAGGTACTGTGATTAGCTTAGAATAATCCTTTCTCCTTTTGCAGCTGGGGCGAGACCACATTCTTTGTGTATTGGGACACTAACTATCCAAATAAAGCTGTGGTTCTCCAGCAAGAATGAAGAATATGGAATGGCTGTTGGGGAGGGAGCCAGCAGGGATTGATAGGAGAATTTGAAATAGAAGAGTAATCAGATTAGATTTGAATTAGGGCCCTTTGGTTATGGCATAAAATGGGGATCACCAGGCTTTTCTTAAAAGGGCCAGATAGTGAATATTTTAGGCCCTGGGGTCTCACACTCTGCCATTGTCGTGTGAAAGTAGCCATAGCAATATGTATTGAAATAGATGTGACTGTGCTCCATTACAACTTTATTTACAGAACCAGATGGCAGGTTGGATTTGGCCTGTGGCCATAGTTTGCAGGCGTCTCGTGTGGAGGATAGATTGAAGAATACCAAGTTAAAGATACTGGAAGACAAAGGAAGCTTTTATTTCCTTAGCCAAGTATCAGTCCATTTTGAAATTTTCAGCCCTCTCTACTGAACAAGTCAGGAGGCTCAATTCATTCCATTTAAAATGTTGTTCTTGGGATCCCTGGGTGGCGCAGCGGTTTGGCGCCTGCCTTTGGCCCAGGGTGCGATCCTGGAGACCCGGGATCGAATCCCACGTCGGGCTCCCGGTGCATGGAGCCTGCTTCTCCCTCTGCCTATGTCTCTGCTCTCTCTCTCTCTCTGTGTGTGACTATCATAAATAAATAAAGAAAAAAAATATTTAAAAAAATAAAAAAAAATAAAATGTTCTTTTTCTAGGCCTTATGTCTTTCTCTAGAAAAGGTTTTGAGAAGAGTTTATTTATTTATTTGAAAGATAGCACAAGCGAGGTGGAAGGACAGAGGGAGAGAGAAAAGCAGACTCCCTGAGGGTCTCCACCCAGGACCCCAAGATTGTGACCGGAGCCGAGCCGAACTTTGTGATGAGGCGTTTCATCCTGAACTTAGCAGTCTCAACTGAGGAGCTGGAGAGGTTCCGTTGTGTTCCAGCTAAATATGTATAGTCTGTTTTAACTGCTCCTAGTAGTGGAAGTCCAGGAAAATCATGCTATTTAAGTTTGCCATTGTCACTTTATGATAATGATTCTGCTAATGATACCATTTCCTGTCAGTCTCATAGGGTTTGGTTTGGTTACAATAATGGTCATTAGAAACATCCACTTGTATGTACCACATCCTGATAACTAGAATTCTTTCTTGCATTGGTAAATATAGAGGAGAAAATGAGATTTCTTAATGCATTAACTGCCTACCAATAGTACAATTAATATCCACTGTAGTGTGGTTTCCAGGTGTGGTCCCAAAGGAATACTTTTGAACAAGTCATCATCTGTCTTACAGTTTTAATATTCTGTATTTTTCTATTGTTGACTTAAAATGTATTTTCCTGCTTTCTTTACTAGTGGCTAAGAAGTCTGAAGAAGTCTCTTTAAGCAGGTAGGACTTTTATGGATTTTTTTAAAATGATGTGTTAACCAAGGAAGTGGAGAGGAAAGGATTTGTTGAGTGTTGTCTTCTGGGCTAGACACTGTATTATGTGCTTAATACGTCTTACTTATTACTTATTAGTCATTGCAATAGTTTCACCAAGGAGCTGTGCTGTTATAGCCTACTTTTTATTAACTAGTCAGCTGTAGTTCAGGGAGATGGATAAACTGACCCAGGATTCCATAGTTAATGAGTAGCAGACCCATGATTTGAATGTTAGCCTGCGTGGCTCCCACATACATGTTTTGCCCCTCAGCAGCACTGGAATTAAGATACAGATCTTAGATCATCCCAGATTGTCAAATTTCATTACATGTTAACTCTGATTTGGAGTTTTCTTAAGAACCAGGCAAGTCCAAGCATTTTCCTAATATATTTGACACAACTAGTGATAGCTAGAGGTAATTATTGCAGTGGTAACTAGTTTCTTGTTTTTACTGTCAAAGATTTTGGAGTGGATCTCAGTTACCTATGGCCACAGTACCATAGCTTTTACATAAGCAAGCCCTAATCAGGCAAGCTCTTAGATATAGTGACGTCTGCTCTCCTTGAGATGAATGATTTTCTGAAAGTGAAGGATATGTAATCTAGGTATAGACCATGTAACGTTAATTAAATTTATCATCTATTTAGAGGGTATTTCTAAACAGTTGTCTATTTACTGACTTCTCAGTCTAATTTTCCCTTTAGGCTGGCACCCTTGATAAGTTCTGTGAAGCTTTTTCTTTTTTTGTAGACTTTTTTGCTTTTCTCCATGTCCTTTCTATACTCTTTTCTTGATTTTTTTAAACTTTCTTCTCCAATTTTCTTGCTGTTTCTTTTATTCCATTACTTTTTATCATTTCTGCAGCTAAGGATTCTCCATTTTTCTAAAGACAAAATGAAAAGCAGATAGAATTTCAGGGTTTTAAAGAATCTTAGAGATGTGTTAATCAAAATACTCTCTGATGCTGTAACCCATGTTTAACATCCTTACCAAGTGGTTGTTGAAGTGGAGAATTTGAAACTGAAAAGGGATTAAAGTGACTTACTTGAATTTGATAACTGACAGAAATGAGATTTAAATTTAGATTTTTTCCCTTTTCTCTCATCTTTGATTTAATAATATAAAGATAGGGAGTGGGTCTAGTGTACATGAGACGGGAATTAGCAGGAGAGGGCATGTTTCAAGAAGAACCACACTGGGTTGAATAGGAAAAAGAGTTTTAGAAATGATGACAGAATATTGGAGTTTATGACAAGATAGACAAAGGTCAATTACACAAAGAAAGAACACAAGATATTGGTTGTTGTTTATAAAAGCATATTAAAATAGAGCGTTCAAAAAAAATAAAATAAAATAAAATAGAGCGTTCAAGAGAGTCCTGAGCAGCATTTCTTTTTGTTGGTTTATTTATTTATTTATTTATTTATTTATTTATTTATTTATTTATTTTAATTTTTATTTATTTATGATAGTCACACAGAGAGAGAGAGAGAGAGAGAGAGAGAGGCAGAGACACAGGCAGAGGGAGAAGCAGGCTCCATGCACCGGGAGCCCAACATGGGATTCGATCCCGGTCTCCAGGATCGCACCCTGGACCAAAGGCAGACACTAAAGCGCTGCGCCACCCAGGGATCCCTCTTTTTGTTGGTTTAATTGAAGGAACTAGCATACTTCAGGGTTTCTTTTCCTTTAAAAAAAGATTTTATTTATTCATGAGACAGAGAGAGAGAGAGAGAGAGGCAGAGATACAAGCAGAGGGAGAAGCAGGCTCCATGCAGGGAGCCTGACTTGGGACTCAAACCTGGGTCTCCAGGATCATGCCCTGGGCTGAAGGTGGCACTAAACCGCTGGGCTATCCGGCTGCCCTACTTCAGAGTTTCTGTTGAGAAACATTAAAATCAGTTGAACCACTGGCAAGAGTATTTACAGCAAATAGGAATGGGACATCATCGACTTCTACCCCACCTTACAGAAGGCGGGTTAGATCCTTTCAAATAATGGGGGGAATGGAGATTCTGAACTATGTAAATGTATGGCCCAAGGTCACAGGGTCTTGTGATCGCTCCACCTCTTTTCGTAATTCTCTGATGCCCTTCCCATGTATGTGTAGGGTTTGGTGGGGTAGGACTAGCTGTCAGATCAATAACGGAGCTTCATTTGGGTAGTTGGTAAGGTGCCTACATTGAGATGACTGCATGGATGACTCAGACTCCATTTAGCTGGTTCTCCAGGAGCAGGAAATGGCTCCTATTCTTGGTCATTTGAGCCTTTCCTTGTTTTGGGAATCTGTGCCTTGGCAGGCTAAAGACTTAAACGTTGGAGAGTGCCACTGAGCCCTGCAGAGGAGTGATCCAGGAGTGGTAGCTCACAAAAAGAAAATATTAGGCAGTGTGTGGGTAAATAGAGGCACAGATATCAGGACTATTTTTATAGCAGTCTCTCTTCTTGGGTATCTGAGTGCCCTTGATTTTTAAGGTCTTGCTAGTTTATGTGGACGTAAATAAGGCAGGACTTGTGAAACTTGGATTTTATAATTTTTAATCTTTTAATCTCTTCGGGAATAGTATTCCAAGTAATAACATATAAATTTGTTCTTTAACATCTGTAGATAGTTCCTTTTCAAAATTTAAGTATAGTTGACACACCGTTATGTTGGTTTCATGTGTACAACATAGTGATTCAGCAGGTCTATGTTGTTACCCCATGCTTACCACAAGTGTAGCTACCATGTGTTACTGCATATTGCTCTTACAATTCTATTGACTATATTCCCTATGCTGTACTTTTATCCCTGTGACTTACTATACCTGGAATGCTGAACCTCCCACTTCCCTTCACCCATTTTTGTCTGTCCCCCACCCACTTCCCTTCTGGCAATACAGAATTCTCTGTACTTATGGGTCTGGTTCTGCTTTTTGCTTGTTTGTTCATTTGTTCTGCTTTTTTGATTCTACATATAAGTGAAATCATACAGTATTTGTCTATTTTGCTCTGACTTATTTCACTTGGCTTAATACCCTCCAGGTAATCCACATTGTTGCAAATGGTAAGGTTTCATTCTTTTTTATGGCTGAGTAATATTGCTCTGTGTGTGTGTGTGTGTGTGTGTGTGTGTGTGTGTGTGTTATACATCTGTTGATGGACATGGGTTACTTTCATATCTTGGCTGTTGTAAATAATGCTGCAGTAAACATTGGGGTACATATGTCTTTTCAAATTAGTGTTTTCTTTTTTGGGGGTAAGTAAGTACCCAGTAGTGGATTACTGGATCATGTGGTATTTCTATTGGTACTTCTTCAAGGAAACTCCATTTTGTTTTTTACAGTGGCTGCCCCAATTTCTATCCTCATCACCAGCTCACGAGTATTCCTTAGTCTCTGCATCCTCACCAATATTTTTTAGTGTGTGTTTTTGATTCTAGCCATTCTGACAGGTGGAAGGTGATAATTCATGGTGGTTAACTTTTGTCCAGTTAGCTGTCAGACATTTCAGAGAATTCCTCACCTGTCACACTTAGTTATGGGAACTAAAACTGGGCCTTTACTGGGCATTTCACAGGTTAGGAGAGGTGAAAGCAAAATAGATAACTAAACCCTTTTTAAAAACAGAGGCCAAGGGGCGCCTGGCTGGCTCAGTCGGTTAAGCGACTGCCTTTGGCTTGGGTCATGATGTCAGGGTACTGGGATAGAGCCACATATAAGGCTCTCTGCTCAGCAGGGGCCCTGCTTCTTTCCCCTCCCTCCACCTGCCTCTCTGCCTACTGTGCACACACACACACTCTCTCTCTCTCTCTCTCTCAAATAAATAAGTAAATAAATAAATAAATAAATAACATGTTAAAAAAATAACACAGAGGCCAAATTTTGAAAGACCTGTATTCTGAAAACATTGGTGAAAGCAATTGAGGATGACACAAAGACGTGGAAAGAATTCCATCTCATAGATTGGAAGAGCACCTATTGTTAAACTGTGTATAGGACCCAAAGCAATCTACAAATTTAATGCAATGCCTACTAAAATCCATCGACATGTTTCACAGAACTAGAGCAAACAACACTAAATTTATATGGAACCACTGAAGACCTCAAATAGCCAAAGCAATATTGGAAAAAGAAAAACATAACTGGAGATATCTCTATGCTAGATTTCAAGTTATATTACAAAGCTGTAGTAATCAAAACGGCATAGTATTGGCATTAAATGGATACAAATATCAGTAGAATAGTATAGAAAATCCAGAAATAAACTATAATGATATGGTTAATTAATCTTTGACAAAGCAAGAAAGAATATCCAATGGTTTGAAAAGGCAGTCTCCTTCAATAAATGATGCTAGGAAAACTGAATGGGTATATAAAAGATTGAAACAGGACCACTTTCTTTCACCATTTACAAAAATAAGTTCAAAATGGTTTAAAGATATAAATATATCACATGAAACCATTTTATCCTTGAAGAGAGCACAGGCAATGATCTCTCTGGTATTAGCTGTAGCCAGGTTTTTTTGTTTGTTTGTTTGTTTGTTTTTATGTCTCCTGAGGCAAGAGCAATAAAAGCAAAATAAACTGTTGGGGCTACATCAAAATCAAAAGCTTTTGCAGTGAAGGAATCAATCCACAAAACTAAAAGGCAACCTTACAGAATGGGAGAAGACATTTGCATATGACATATCTGATAAAGGTTAGTATAAGAATCTAAAGAACTGATACATCTCAACACCCAAAACACAATCCAGGTCAAGAATGATCAGAATGTATCAGACATTTTTCCAAAGAAGATGTCCAGTTGGCCAACAGATATATAAAAAGATGATCAGCATCACACGTCATCAGGGAAATGCAAATCAAAACTACAATGAGATAGCGCTGCACACCTGTCAGAATGGCTAAAATCAAAACCACAAGAAACAAGTGTAGGTGAGGATGTGGAGAAAAAGGAACCCTGTTGCACTTTTGGTGGAAGTGCAAACTGGGACAGCCACCATGGGAAACCGTATGGCGGTTCCTCAAAAAGTTAAAAACAAAACTAACAATCCAAGAGTTGCACTCCTATGTATTTACCCAGATATGACAAACACACCAATTCAAAGGGATACATGCACCTCATGTTTTTACTACAGCATTATTTGCAATCATCAGCCTAAGTGTGCATGTTGATGGATTAGTGAATAAAAAGTGGTTATATACATATATATACACACACACATACACACACACACACACACACAATGGAATATTGTTCAGCCATTGAAAAGAATGACATCTTGTCATTTGCATGGTGAGAGCTAGAGCGTATTACGCTAAGCAGTGTAAGTCAGAGAAAGACAAATATGATTTCACTCCTAAGTAACATGTAAGAAACAAAATAAAAATGAGCGAAGGAGACAGAAAAGACAGATTTACCAAGAAGAAGACTGCTATAGAGAACAAACTGATGGTTACCAGGGGGGATGTTGGTAGGGGAATGGGTGAAATAGGAGATGGGAATTAAGGAATGCACTAGTCATGATGAGCACTGGGTGATGTATGGAATTACCAAATCATTATATTGTATATATGAAACTAATGTAACACTGTATGTTAAGGATACTAGAATTAAAAATAAAAGCTTAACCAAAACGAGGCTAAATTTTCGTATGTCAAGAAACTTCATTAATAAACAACTGACTTTGACTCGATTTTTCTTTTTAAAGAAATGAACTTGTCTTTGTTTTCTATTTTTGCTGTAAAGTCGTACCTGCAAAGCTGATACTGATGATTCAAGGCCTTCAAAACATGAGGACTTAAGTTCTGGTACCAAGGTAAAGTACTCTCTTGTAAAATTAATTTTCCTGCTCTGAGTTCAGTGTTGTGTATTATTTACTCTTAAAATATAAAGTGGCTTGCCTCTTGTCATTTTATGTTTTTTTTTAACTTTTTTTAATTGGAGTTCATTTGCCAACATTTAGCATAACACCCAATGCTCATCCTGCCAAGTGACCCCCTCAGTGCCCATCACCCAGTCACCCCAACCCCCCCCACCTCCCTTTCCACTACCCCTATTCATTTCCCAGAGTTAGGTGTCTCTCATATTCTGTCACTCTCACTGATATTTTCACTCATTTTTTTTTCCCTCTCCCTATGTTCCCTTTCACCAATTCTTATATTCCCCAAATGAATGAGAACATATAATGTTTGTCCTTCTCAAATTGACTTATTTTGCTCAGCATAATACCCTCCAGTTCCATCCACCTCAAAGCAAATGGTGGGTATTTGTCATTTCTAATGGCTGAGTAATATTCCATTGTATACATAGACCACATCTTCTTTATCCATTCATCTTTCGATGGGCACCGAGGCTCCTTCCACAGTTTGGCTATTGTGGACATTGCTGCTATAAATATTGGGGTGCAGGTGTCCTGCATTTCACTGCATCTGTACCTTTGGGTAAATCCTCAGAAGTGCAATTGCTGGGTCATAGGGCAGTTCTATTGTTAACTCTTTGAGAAACCTCCACACAGTTTTCCAGGGTGGCTGTACCCGTTCAGATTGCTACCAACAGTGCAAGAGGGTTCCCCTTTCTCCACATCCTCTCCAACATTTGTTGTTTCCTGCCTTGTTAATTTTGCCCATTCTCACTGGTGGAAGATGATACCTCATTCTGGTTTTGATTTATATTTCCCTGATGGCCAGTGATCCGGAGTATTTTCTCATGTGCTTGTTGGCCATGTCTGTGTCTTCCTCTGTGAAATTTCTGTCCATGTCTTTTGCCCATAGCATGATTGGATTGTTTGTTTCTTTGCTGTTGAGTTTACTAAGTTCTTTATAGATCTTGGATACTAGCCCTTTATCTGATAGGTCATTTGCAAATAACTTCTTCCATTCTGTAGGGTGCCTTTTAGTTTTCTTGACTGTTTCTTTTGCTTGCAGAAGCTTCTTACCTTGATGAAGTCCCAATAATTCATTTTTGCTTTGCTTTCTCTTCCCTTCAGGGATGTATCTTGCAAGAAGTTGCCGTGGCCAAGTTCAAAAAGGGTGTTGCCTGTGTTCTCCTCTAGGATTCTGATGGATTCCTGTCTGACATTTAGATCTTTCATCCATTTTGAGTTTATCTTTGTGTATGGTGTAAAAAAGTGGTCCAGTTTCATTCTTCTGCATGTGGCTGTCCAATTTTCCCAGCACCATTTATTGAAGAGACTGTCTTTTTTCCAGTAGATAGTCTTTCCTGCTTTGTTGAATATTAGTTGACCATAAAGTTGAGAGTCCACTTGAGGATTCTGCATTCTGTTCCATTGATCTATGTGTCTGTTTTTATGCCAGTACCACACTGTCTTGATGACCACAGCTTTGTAGTACATCCTGAAATCTGGCATTGTGATGCCCCCAGCTATGGTTTTCTTTTTTAATATTCCCCTAGCTATTTGGGGTCTTTTCTGATTTCACACAAATTTTTTTTTATTTTATTTATTTATGACAGATACAGAGAGAGAGAGAGAGGCAGAGACACAGGCAGAGGGAGAAGCAGGCTCCATGCACTGGGAGCCTGATGTGGGATTCGATCCCGGGTCTCCAGGATCACGCCCTGGGGCAAAGGCAGGCGCCAAACCGCTGCGCCACCCAGGGGTCTCGATTTCACACAAATCTTAAGATGATTTGTTCCAACTCTCTGAAGAAGGTCCATAGTATGTTGATAGGGATTGCATTAAATGTGTAAATTGCCCTGGGTAGCATTGAAATTTTTCCAATCTATGAGCATGGCATATTTTTCCATCTCTTTGGGTCTTCCTCAATTTCCTTCTGAAGTGTTCTGTAGTTTTGAGGGTGGAGACACTTTACCTCTTTGGTTATGTATATTCCTATGTATCTTATGCTCCTGGGTGCAATTGTAATTGGGATTGACTCCTTCATTTCTCTTTCTTCAGTCTCATTGTTCGTGTATAGAAATGCACCTGATTTCTGGGCATTGATTTTGTATCCTGCCACAATCCCAAATTGCTGTATGATTTCTAGCAATCTTGGGGTGGAGTCTTTTGGGTTTTCTTTTTCTTTCTTTTTTTTTTTTAAGATTTTATTTATTCAGGGGATCCCTGGGTGGCGCAGCGGTTTGGCGCCTGCCTTTGGCCCAGGGCGCGATCCTGGAGACCCGGGATCGAATCCCACATCGGGCTCCCGGTGCATGGAGCCTGCTTCTCCCTCTGCCTATGTCTCTGCCTCTCTCTCTTTCTCTCTCTGTGACTATCATAAATAAAAAAAAAATTAAAAAAAAAGATTTTATTCATTTATTTATGAGATACAGTGAGAGAGAGAGTCAGAGACACAGGCAGAGGGAGAAGCAGGCTCCACATAGGGAGCCGGACGCGGGACTCAATCCCGGGTCCCCAGGACCAGGCGCTGGGACGAAGGAGGCGCTAAACCGCTGAGCCACCCAGGCTGCCCTCTTTTGGGTTTTCTATGCACAGTATCATGTCATCTGCAAAGAGGGAGAGTTTGACTTCCTCTTTGCCACTTTGAATGCCTTTTGTTTCTTTTTGTTGTCTGATTGCTGAGGCTAGGACTTCTAGTACTCTGTTGAATAGCAGTGGTGAGAGTGGACATCCCTGTCTTGTTCCTGATCTTAGGGGACAGGCTCCCTGTGTTTCCCCATTGAGAACGATATTTTCATAGATGGCTTTTAAGATGCTGAGGAATGTTCCCTCTATCCTTACATTCTGAAGAGTTTTGATCAGGAATGGATGCTGTATTTTGTCAAATGCTTTCTCTGCATCTATTGGGAGGATCATGTGGTTCTTGGTTCTTTCTCTTGCTGATGTGATGAATCACATTGATTGCTTTACAAGTGTTGAAGCAGCCTTGCATCCCGGGGATAAATCCCACTGGGTCATGGTGAATCATCTTCTTAATGTATTGTCGGATCCTGTTGGCTAGTATCTTGTTGAGAATTTTTGCATCCGTGTTCATCAGGGTATTGGTCTATAATTCTTCTTTTTGGTGGGGTCTGTGTCTGGTTTTGCAATTAAGGTGATGCTGGCCTCATAGAACGAGTTTGGAAGTACTCCATCCCTTTCTATCTTTCATAACAGCTTTAGTGGAATAGGTATGGTTTGTTCTTTAAACGTTTGATAGAATTCCCCTGGGAAGCCATCTGGCCCCGGACTTTTGTGTCTTGGTAGGTTTTTGATGACTGCTTCAGTTTCGTCCCTGGTTATTGGCCTGTTCAGCTTTTCTATGTCTTCCTGTTGCAGTTTTGTAGTTTGTGGTTTTCCAGGAATGCACCCATTTCTTCTCGATTGCCTAATTTATTGGCATAAAGCTGCTCATACTAAGTTTTCAAAATCGTTTGTATTTCCTTGGTGTTGGTGGTGATCCCTCCTCTCTCGTTCATGATTTTATTAATTTGGGTCTTCTCTCTCTTCTTTTTAATAAGTTTGGCTAATAGTTTATCTGTCTTATTAATTCTTTCAAAGAACCAACTCCTGGTTTTTGTTGATCTGTTCCACAGTTCTTCTGGTCTCTATCTCATTGAGTTCTGCTCGAATCTTTATTAATTGTCTTCTTCTGCTGGTTGAAGGTTTCAGTTGCTGTTCCTTCTCCAGCTCCTTTAGGTGCAAGGTTAGCTTTTGCATTGAGTTCTTTCCAGTTTGGGGACGGATGCTGGTCTTGCGATGTATTTCCCCCTCAGGACTGCTTTTGCTGTTCCCAAAGATTTTGAACGGTTGTATCTTCATTCTCATTAGTTTCCAGGAATCTTTTTAATTCTTCTCTAATTTCCTGGTTGACCCTTTAATCGTTTAGCAGGATTGTCGTTAACCTCCACGTGTTTGAAATCCTTCCATATTTCTTCTTGTGGTTTAGTTCTAGTTTCAAAGCATTATGGTCTGAAAATATGCAGGGGGCAATCCCAATCTTTTGGTATCGTTTAAGACCTGATTTGTGACACAGTATGTGGCCTATTCTGGAGAAAGTTCCATGTGCACTTGAGAAGAATGTGTATTCAGTTGCGTCTGGATGTGAAGTTCTGTAAATATCTGTGAAATCCATCTGGTCCAGTGTATCGTTTAATGCGCTTGTTTCTTTGGAGATGTTGTTCTTAGAAGATCTGTCGATTGCAGAAAGCACTATAGTCAAGTCTCCACATATAAGTGTATTAATATCTAAGTATATCTGAACTTTCGTTATTAATTGAGTGATATACTTGGCAGCTCCCGCTTTCAGGGCATAAATATCCTGATTGTTAGGTCCTCTTTTTGGAGAGATCCTTTTAGTATGATATAATGTCCCTCTTCATCTCTCACTACAGTCTTTGGGATAAACTTTAATTTAGCTGATATAAGGATAGCTACCCCTGCTTTCTTTTGAGGACCATTTGAATGTTAAATGGTTCTTCAACCTTTTATTTTCAGGCTGTAGGTGTCCTTAGGTCTAAAATGAGTCTCTCGTAGACAGGAAATCGATGGGTCTTGCTCTTTTATCCAGTCTGAAACCCTGCGCCTTTTGATGGGGTCATTAAGCCCATTCACGTTCAGAGTTACTATAGATACGAGTTTAGTGTCATCATGATACCTGTTCAGTCTCTGCTTTTACGGATTGTTTCCTTGGACTTCTTCTTTCTTTTACAGAGTCCTCCTTAGTATTTCTTGCAGAGCTGCTTTCGTGGTCACATATTCTTTCAGTTCCTGCCTATCTTGGAAGCTCTTTATCTCTCCTTTTATTGTAAATGGGAGCCTTGATGGGGATAGAGTATTCTCAGCTGCATGTTCTTCTCATTTAGGACCATGACTGTATCCTGCCAGCCCTTTCTGGCCTGCCAGGTCTCTGTGGAGAGGTCTGCTGTTATCCTAATACTTCTCCCCATACAGGTTAGGGATCTCTTGTATCTTGCTGCTTTAAGGATCTTCTCTTTATCTTTGGAATTGCAAGCTTCACTATTAAATGTCAAGGTGTTGAGCAGGTTTTATTGATTTTAGGTGGTGATCTCTCTATCTCCTGGATCTGAATGCCTGTTTCCCTCCCCAAGTTAGGGAACTTCTCAGCTAGGTTTTGTTCAAACACACTTTCTGGACCTCTGTCCCTTTCTGCACCCTCTGGAACCCCAATTAAATGTAGATTTTTCCTTCTGTGGCTGTCATTTATTTTCCTTAACCTGTCCTCAGGATCTTTTAATTGTTTTTCTCTTTTTTCCTCCGTTTCCTTCCTTGGCATCAACTTGTCTTTTTTTTTAATTTTTATTTATTTATGATAGTCACACAGAGAGAGAGAGAGAGAGGCAGAGACACTGGCAGAGGGAGAAGCAGGCTCCACACACCAGGAGCCCAACGTGGGATTCGATCCCGGGTCTCCAGGATCGCGCCCTGGGCCAAAGGCAGGCGCCAAACCTCTGTGCCACCCAGGGATCCCATCAACTTGTCTTCTATGTCACTCACTCATTCTTCTACGTCGTTATCCATCGTTAGGACCTCCAGTTTGGATTGCATCTCATTTAATTGATTTTTAATTTCGGCCTGATGAGATCGAAATTCTGCAGTCATGAAGTCTCTTGAATCCTTTATGCTTTTTTTCTTGAGCCACCAGTAGCTTTATAATTGTGCTTCTTTATTGGCTCTCTGACATTGAATTGTAATTCAAATTTTGTAACACTGTGGGGGAGAGGAATGTGTCTGATTCTTTCTTTTTAGATGAGTTTTTCCTTCTAGTCATTTTGCTCAGTGCAGAGTGGCCATAAACAAGTTGTACTTGATAGAAGGGCAGAGTTTTCTCACTGTGTCACTTCAGTTCTCTCTTTAAATCTCAGACCGAATTGGTAGGTTTTCAGGATGATTTGAAAGTTATCTCTTCTGGGGTGATAACACCAGTTTCCTTAAATTTTGATTCCTTGAGGACCTGGGTCAGGTACTCAGCCACTCCCAGCGCCTTTCCCTTCACCGTGTTCATCACATTCTGCTTCCTGGGGCGGGGAGGTGGCAGGCCCGCGACGGGGTGGGCCGCGCACCCAGTGAAGGGGAGTCCCAAGCGATCCCTGCCCCCGCCGCTGCCACTGCTGCACATGGGCCCGGCCGTGGGCGCCGGAGGGGCAGGACTGGCCGCAGCGCCTAGATGGGACAAGGGGCAGGGGCGGTGGCGCCGACCACGAGGGCAGGGCGCGAGGTCCTGCCAGGCCACCCAGGCAGGCGGGTGGCGGAGGGGCCCAGGTGTTGCCAGCCTCGAGGGAGGGCTGCAGGGAGAGGAGTAAGAGGCGGATGCACACACACCCCTCGCCTTCTCAGGAGCTGTCGGCTCCCCTCGGCTTCACTCGCTGTTTTGTATTTTTTAGATTAAATTTTGTTTTAAGTAATCTCTATACCCAATGCTGGGCTTAAACTCAGATGCTGAGATTACGAGTCACACACTCTTGTGAGTGAGCCAGCCCGGTGCCACCAAAAATTGTTAAATTTAACCTGTGAATTCTTTCGTATCTGAAACTCAGAAATACAAGTGATTTGATTGTTTAAGGCCTTTTCTTCTCTCCCGTGAATATGGAATATTATGTCCTGCTTGATAATCATTCATGACTTTGGAGACTTTAAACCTTTAATTTGGATGATCATGATTATTAATATTTTAATATTAGATTCTTTCTCCAGCCTTTAAGTACCATCCTATATATGTAGATAGGAAATTAAAGCTATTAGTATGCTATTCACAGTGGAATAAGAAACCATGTGAATTTTAAAGTGGGGTTTTATATTTTTCTCATAAAGTGCCTTAAAATTCTGTAATCCCTAAAATATTTCTCTTCTACAACTTAAATCTTAGCTTTTAAGTTTCATTTTTTTATAAGGAATATTGTTGCAGCCTGGGTGACTCAGTGGTTTAGCGCCGCCTTCAGTCCAGGACCTGATCCTGGAGACCTGGGATTCAGTATCTATCTTAAAAGTGCAGAAATGAATACATGCCCACGTATATATGCATTTTTCTAAAGATTTATTTATCTCAGAAGTGGGGAGAGGGGCAGAGAGAAGGAGAGAAGCAGGATCCCTGCTGAGTGTGGAGTCTGATGTAAATCTCAATGTCACAATCCTGACATCATGACCTGAGCCGAAATCAAGTTGGCTTAGCCAACTGAGCCATCCAGGTGCTCATTACTTGTGTATATTAATAAAAGTATTTTTTTCTGTTCTAGAAAGTAATGTTGAAGTATATAAGTGAAGTACTGAATCCCATGGTTTTTCCCCCTTTCTTTTATTTTGTTTTATTTTTTTTCCTTCTTTTATTTTTATTTTGAAAATTTCAGAGTTTTGTGTAGGTTGACATTAATTATATCAGGTTAGTATGTTTTATTTTATTATTTTTTTTTAATTTTTTTATTTATGATAGTCACAGAGAGAGGGAGAGAAAGAGAGACAGGCAGAGGGAGAAGCAGGCTCCATGCACCGGGAGCCCGATGTGGGACTCGATCCCGGGTCTCCAGGATCGCGCCCTGGGCCAAAGGCAGGCGCCAAACCGCTGCGCCACCCAGGGATCCCAGGTTAGTATGTTTTATAGATGACTTTTTAACATCATGTGGTTTTCCTGAGTATTGTCATTTTTTTCTACTCCAAATGTATTTATCTAAAACTTTCTTAATAAGTCCCCTGGGTGCTTCAGATTTGATGAAGTCCCAGACTGAAGACATTATTTCTGACTCTTTGCTCTTCCTGACTTTTAAATCTGCTTTGTCATTTGTTTTCCCCACCGTAATATAAAGCACCATTGGAACACTGAAGCAGAAAAAAAATCCTGGACTCTAAACTTCCCTAAAATTAGGTGACATCACATCCAGGTGACTGGGGTGGCTCCCTTGGTTAAGCATCTGACTCTTAATGTTGGTTCAGGTCATGATCTCATGGTCCCGGTATTGAGCCCTGTGTCTGGCTCTGTGCAGAGTGGAGAGGTTGCTTGAGGATTCTCTTCCTCTTCCTCTGTCCCTCCCTCTGCATGGGCACACACTCTCTCATTCTCTCCAAAAGTAAATAAATAAATCTTAAAAACCACATCCAGTCACTCCACCACATGCAGTATCTTTACTTGCTTAACAATTTTTCACCTCTTATTACCATAATTCACTTTCTCATCTATAATTTTGAAATACTCTTCTCTTTTGGTTCCTTTATGTTCATCTTTACATTGGTACTAGAGTGACATTTCTAAAATATATATGTGATGATGTAACTCCTGCTTATTTAGTGGATTCCCCAATACCTGAAGGAGAAAGTTCATATCTTAGCATGACTCTGTCTTTTTCAGTTCAGTCCTGATTTTCCAATTATATCTCTTTATCCCATTCCCAATAATTGTGTCCTAGTTTTGCCACATTCTGAGCTACTGTCACTTACTATGTTATTTCCTACTTCATCCTTTTGATCGTTCTACCTTTGCTAGAATGCCCTTCACACACTCCTTGTATACTTTGTCTTTCAAGATATAAGCCTTATCTTTGCAGCATTTCCTGAGCTTCCCATATACAACATTTTTCTCCTTGTGCCTTCACTGAACTCTATTCACTTCACTTCTAGAACTAGACAATGATCCTCTTCTGTTCTTATTTGTTTTTGTCCATCTGTCCCCCTAGTAGCATATAAGGCAGACTCCCTCTTTTATTTATATTTCCATCTTCTCCTAGGATAGTGCCTATGACTTGACAGATACAGTATGTATTTGTCTTTTTGAGGAGTGAGAGAGTAGGTGGATTAATATGATGTTTTTTGAAGCTGTTTTGTGTGTGTGTGTGTGTGTGTGTGTGTGTGTGTGTGTGTGGTGGTGGTGGTGGTGGTGGTGTTCTTATAGGAAGGAGCAACGAAGCTGGCAATTGGAAAAAAGGACAATGGTATTGATATTATTGAAAGTCCTCCACAAGAGCAAGCAGTTAATGACAATTTGACTTCTGCTGATAGAGCACACAAAAATCATATGAGTGTTAAGTTAGTGAACCTCTATGAGTTTTTTTCTATGCTTACATGCTAGTAAAAAACAATATGAAAGTATGTAGATCCAAATATGTTATCCACTTCATTTCACGAAGTTATTTTTCTTTTACTATCTAAGTATCGCAAACTACTGTGAACTTTTTCTTCCTGAAAATGTTTCATCCCTCTGAAAATCTTATCTCCTATTACTTTTATTTTATTGAAATATTTGTTTTTTTTTGTTTTTTTTGGGGGGGGGGTTTATTGAAATATTTGTGAATGTGGATGCGCTTGTATATGTGTTTAGAATTCATAGTAATACATGTTCTCATTAATGTATTTGTGACTATATTTTACAGATAGGATATCAGCTTTAGGACGAGGAGAAGATAGTTCACCTTGGGATTCTGAGGTACCGTCTTCTTATTATTTTAAAATATCATGTCTGGGCAGCCCCAGTGGTGCAGTGGTTTAGCGCCGCCTGGAGCCCGGGGTGTGATTCTGAAGACCCGGGATCGAGTCCCACATCAGGCTCCCTGCATGGAGCCTGCTTCTCCCTCTCCCTCTGCCTATGTCTCTGCCTCTCTCTGTGTGTGTGTCTCTCATAGATAAATAAATAAATAATTCTTTAAAAAAATAAAAAAATAAAAAAATATCATGTCTGCATTTGCCCATAAAAATAAATTCCTTATACCTTTTACCTGTAATTGATAATTATGTGATAAATATAGTAATAGAGTTCTGCTAATTTGCAAGCTTAACTTAGTGAAAGGTGTGTGGTAGTATGGCAGAAAACTGAGCTTAGAAGTGTTAAGGAATCAGGACGCCTGGGTGGCTCAGTGGTTGAGCATCTGCTTTCTGCTCCGGGCACAGTCCCAGGGTCCAGGGATTGAGTCCCACATTGGGGTCCCTATGGGGAGCCTGCTTCTCCCTCTGCCTGTGTCTCTGCCTCTGTGTGTGTGTGTGTGTGTGTTTCTCATGAATAAATAAAATCTTTTTAAAAATTGTGTTAAGGAATCTTTTTTTATTTCTATATTTCATCCATTTACTCATGAGAGACACACAGAGAGGCAGAGGGAGAAGCAGGATCCACACAGGGAGCCCCACGTGGAACCCAATCCCAGGACTCTGGGATCACGTCCAGAGCTGAAGACAGATGCTCAATCACTGAGCCACCCAGATATCCCAAGTTTGGGTTTTAAAGTTATCTAAAAAGCTAAAGAAAAACTCTAGGTCAACCTATGGTGAAATGTATGATTCTGTGGTGTGTATGGATGTGCAAAACTTCTAATGTGATCTAGACAGAGTTTGGATTATAGTTTTTTAGAAGTATAAATCATATATATTATGTTTATACATTAAATTTATTAGCATATATGTGTATCATATATTATAATTTCCATATTCTATTTTATATATAACACATTTATATATAGTTTGTGTATTATGCATAATGTATAATATCATAATTTATATATTAACTATATATGTAAAGGTTTATTAAAAGCTTTTATGTATTTATTTATTGAGAGAGTGAGTGGGAGGGAGAAGGAGACAGAATCTGAAGCGGACTTCAGTCTGAGTGCAGGGCCCATCACAGGGCTTGATTCCATGACCATGAGATCATGACCTGAGTTGACACCAAGTATTGGATGCTCAACCAACGGAGACATCCAGGCACCCTAAAAGTATTATATTTGGATTGTCAGGTAGATCTACAAGGAGCAGTGGGAGTATAATAACAATGTGGTTTAGTGGTACGTTGTTCATTTATTTTTGTAAAGAATTTATTTATTTATTTATTTATTTATTTGTTTATTTATTTATTTATTTAAGAGAGAGTACACATGCATGAGCAGGGTAAGGGACAAAGGGAGAGGAAGAAGCAGGCTCCCCCCTCAGCAGGGAGGCTGATGACTTGGGACTTGATCCCAGAACTGACTCAGCCATCGAGGTCCCCATGATTTAGTGGTACTTTAAAAGGTAAAAACATTTGGGATAGTTAAAATAGCATGCATTGAGTATCTTTGTGGCTGCCCTACTTATAGTAACATAGTATAAAGTAATTATGACCTATTCTATGGTGACACCTATGGAAGAAGGTAAAACGGGCCTATGTCTTAGTAGAGGCAGCTGCTCTACAATGGTGTGAGCACTGTATTTGAAGTCAAAAGATGTGCTACCATCCTGGTTCTGTCACTTACTTGCTGTGGGATCTCAGAAAAACTTGTTTAACCTGTTTGAATGTCAGTGACCTCATTCATAAAAATGATACTAATACTTACCCCTTGGGTGTGTGTCATGACCAAATGTGGTAACAAAGGTGATCACCCACTTTGTGAGCTGTAAAGAATGCTCTAGAAATATGAGACAAAAAATGATCACAGCAGTATTTGAGTGACTTACTAAATATAGAGGGCATGGTTTTTAAATGTGAAGATTTCTGAAGGACAGTAAAATGGCAAGTGTTAAGAAAAGAATGGGAAAGTTAGAGTGTACAGGTGGATTTGTAATTTGGGGTATGTTAAGTTTCAGTAGCCTGTGATTAGAGACATTGTGTAGGTGTACAGTTGGCCCTTGAGCAAGATGGGCTTGGGATCCCTGGGTGGCGCAGTGGTTTAGCGCCTGCCTTTGGCCCAGGGCGCGATCCTGGAGACCCGGGATCGAATCCCACATCGGGCTCCCGGTGCATGGAGCCTGCTTCTCCCTCTGCCTATTTCTCTGCCTCTCTCTCTCTGTGACTATCATAAATAAATAAAAATTAAAAAAAAAAAGATGGGCTTGAACTGTGTGTCCACTTACAGATGCTTCTCGATAAGTATTTTCTTAATATATTTTATCTTCCTTATGATTTTCTTAATAACCTTTTCTTTATATTTTAAGGATACAGTGTATAGTACATATAATATACAAAGCTTGTTCATTGCCTTTCAGTTATTGGTAAGGTCAACATCAGGTTATAATTTACTTGACCTTCCATGCTCAGTGGCCAAATGAGGGTTAAGAAGTAGCTTAGATCTAGAGAGCATATATATGAGTCTTTTATTGAAATGTTTTGGTTTTTCATATATACGTTTCCTATTTTTAAGTCTAATTGCTCTTAAAGTAGGAAATAAGAGATGAGTAGCTAAGTTTTGGGGGAATCAAAAGTCATTTGTGGATATTTGACTGTCTGGCCATCAACACCCTCAGCCCTTGCATTCTTCAAGATTTGGTACTTAGACCTTCTCAGTGAGATGAGGATGATGATTATGTTTTAGAGAGAGAGAGAGAGTGCGCACACACATGTGAGCGGGCAGGGAGGAGCAGAGGCAGAGGGAGAGGGAGAGAGAGAATCCTAACTTTGCTTCATGCTCAACACAGAGTCCCAATGTGGGGTTCGATCTCACGACTCTGAGACCCATGACCTGAGTTGAGATCAAGATTTAGATGCTCAACTGACTGAGCCACCCAGGCACCCCCCTCAGTGAGATGATTTTCAGTGTTTCGACCTTAAATACATTTATGTTACTGAATACTAACTATGACCAGGCTGTACAGGTTGTAGTGGTAGGAGCAGAAAAATAAGGAAACTCTGATCCATTATAAGTCACTGTAAGCATTTCATGTAAAAAAAAATGGAAATGTTAGTTTAGGGGAATATTGGAGGCATTTGTAGTTAGGATGGGGATGCGAATGGGAGTGGAATTTTGGTAGTGAGAAAAAGTCTCTCTGAGTGTGCCAGAGCTGCCAAGTGACGGGTGGGAAGGATCAGTCGCAAGAATGTCTTGAAGAAGGACATTCTGGACAGAGAGACCATGGAACACATCTGTTCCTTTTACTCTAATGTCTTAGAAGTGACCAGGAAGCAGGAAGACCCAATCCATTGTTATAATCATTGTTATTTTTGTGTGTAGAAAAGAAACTGTGTACTAAAACAAATGCCTGGTACCGTTTAGGTGATTAATCAGTAAATGTTCTTTTTGTGTGTGTGTGAGTAAAATGAAAGAAGTTATTCAGTAAAGATACAGAGAAAGCTCTTAGGAGTGAGAGGGGTCCCCAGCAGGGTTGCCCTCAATGAATGTTCTTATTCTTCCTTTCTGAAAGCTTACTATACTTTTTGAAGCATTTCATACCTAATCTAAAATCTTTTGATATTATTTAGACATAAATTTCAAGAAAAGTTTTTCTTCCTACTTGCCATTTCATTCAACCATTTTTTCCTACCAATGAAAATTCCAAGCCTTTGTTTATCTAAATGAAGCAGCAGCTACCACAGTGTTCTGTTTATACTCAACATGATGTACTCCGAGGTTTCTTATCATGCCAAGTATCTTATTTTAAGTCTAAAAAACTTTCTGCCATTAGGAACAGTTTTAAATTTATAGCAAATGTACTTATTAAAGAATTTGTTTCAATAGTTTTACTGTCCTTTTATCCTGGTGGAAAACACAAAGTAGAGTTAGGTGTTTTGTTATTTCCTGTTGAAATGTACTTATAAGTCAGTCTTCTTGTCCTGTGAAAATATTTAATCTCTGGCCTTCCATGTTCAGTTAGAGTTAATGGCCAAATGAAGAATGAAAAGGTGCACTTAATTGAGATAGCATAGATGAGGTTTTTAAAATGTGTTGGTTTTCAATACATGCTTTTCTTATTTGTATGTCTGATTGTGATTAAAGTAGAACATTTGAATATTTCTTAGAAAAGGATTTGGAAATCTTTATGCAACTCATTATTGATGTTAATTTTAACAGAGTATTTCTGCAAGACTTCCAAAGAAATCTGTTGATTGTTTACCTGGAGCTGCAGATCAACAAGGGCAAAGTATATTCAGTGAACAAGTAGAAAGGTAAGAATTGTATTTTATAAAAAGTCATTTGACAGAAGGTTGATTTTAAAACAGAAATTCTCATGTATCCTAATTTCCAAAGAAAATCACCTATTACATGCATAGAAAGGAGGAAAGATGAGAAAAGGAGGGGAGGTCTATATTTTATCAGGTGTCAGCTGCAGATTAAATTGAGAGTACGGCTAAAGGAGCTAAATTACTGGTTCCATTTCCAGGTATTCCAAGACCTAAGGAATGCCTGGAAATAGTTGGAAAAGAGCAAAGAGGGAATGATGAGAATGGCTGAGAGTACAGGGGGTAAATGGAGGAATATAAGCAACGCTTTATAGTGGAAGGTGGTCAAATGAGAGAATTTTTTTAGGAGGAAGAGCAGGGTATCCCTGGGTAGTTCAGTGGTTTGGTGCCTGCCTTCAGCCCAGGGACATGATCCTGGAGTCCCCGAGGATCAAGTCCCACATCAGGTTCCCTGCATGGAGCCTGCTTCTCTCTCTGCCTGTGTCTCTGCCTCTCTCTGTCTCTGTCTCTCTCTCCCTCTGTCTCTCTGTGTCTCTCATGAATAAATAAATAAAATCTTTAAAAAAATAAAAGGAGGAGCAAATTATTTGAAATGTGGGGATATCAGGTGAGCTTCCAGTACCAAAACTTGTCAGAGTAGTATACCAAAATTTTCCCACTCTTAACAGTTTTTCTCGCTGTTGGGAAGACATTATGGATTGACCTAGCTGATTATGTAGAGCTATGTCCTAGTCAGCTATAAATGTATGTATGTTAGGGGTGCCTGGGTGGCTCAGTCAATTGAAGGTCTGCTTTTGCCTTGGGCCATGATCCCCGGGACCTGGGATGGAGCCGTGCTGAGCTGGGAGCCGCTTTTCCCCTCTCCCCTTGGTCTGCTGCTCTGCTGCTTGTGCACGCGCTCTCTGTGTCAAATAAATGAAAACATCTTTTAAATAATTAATGTGTACCTCAATGTCATATAAAATGGTGGTACTCATAAGTTAGTATCATTTCGTGCAAAAAATGAAAAAGAATTGGAAGGAAAAAGAGAGCAGGGTCAATTAGGTGGAGATCAAGGAAGCTTTAGCCCTGATAAAAAGTCCGTTAGAAATTTATGACTTTTAATTACATCTTCACTTTCAGAATTGATAGTGATGAATTGAGGCTTGATCCTAGAAGGTTAAGGTAAAGTAATACAGCGGCAGCGTTCAGTATGACCCAGGATTTCTCAAATTGTAGGGAATGCCCGAGACCTTGTTAAAAATGCACACTGAACATCAGGTCTGGAATCTGCATTTTGACCTCTCAGGTGATGCCAGTGTCTGTGGTCCTTGGGTCATGTGCTCAGTAGCATGGGTATAGACTTTCCTGTAGAGAAATCTGGAAGAGCTGTTGGATAGTTCAAGACATAACAAGGTCAAGAAAAAGCATTATTTTGTTTTTATTTCTGAACATGTTTATAACCAGAGGGGAGCAGGAGATACAGAAATAGAAGGCATAGATGTAAGATACTATTGCTAAACAAAGAGGAAAGAAGTGGTGGAGAAAATCCATAAAACGGTTGTAAAAGCAAAAAAAAAATCAAGACCATAGATCATGAATTACTTTTTAAAAAGATTTATTTATTTATGTTAGAGAGTGAGTGAGCAGGGAGGGGGCAAAGGGAGAGGGAGAGAGAGTCCTTAAGCAGACTCCCTGCTGAGTGAGGAGCCCACCATGGGACTTAATCCCAGGACCGAGATCATGACCTGAGCTGAAATCAAGAGCTAGACTCACAACTGACTGGGGCCACCCAGGTGCCCCCAGAAATTACTTTTGAAGACGGGATAGTGAAGGGAAAGAGGGAAAAATGAAAGAAGTCTTAGCTAGGAAATTTTGGAGTTGGTGAGGAAACTCTAGAGAATTCACTTTTTTTTATGACAGACATAGAGAGAGGCAGAGGGAGAAGCAGGCTCCATACAGGGATCCCAACGTGGGGCTGGATCCTGGGTCTCCAGCATCACACCCTGGGCCGATGGTGGCACCAACCCTTGGTCCACCGGGGCTGCCCGAGAACTCACTTTTTAGATACCTTGAGTTTATTTCTACTGAAACAGATTAGATCACAGCTGCTCCACAAAGAATACTGAGAGCAAATGGAGTGCTAGACTTGGGATAAAACATAGCCACCATTCATCTTCCTCAAATCTATTGGACCTCAAAGATATATGTTGCTTCAATATTCATTATTCAAATGAGACTAATTTGAATATGGAAGCATGGGTGTTCTTTTTCAGATAGCTCATTTTGGGGGATGATACTGTTTCAAAGAAACCTTTTCAAGACTGACATAGTCTACCAAATCAAACTAATTTTGGAAAATAAAGAAATCATAGGGTCCATTCCTTAAATGCTAAAATTGTTACTATCAATAAATATGACACTGATTTTGAAATACAAAAGATTTTTAGTATCTAAAAATTCGGTGGCAATTAAATTGATTTTTTTTTCAGTTTGATAGTCATGGTTCCATATTGAAAGCTTATTATACATTATTTCTTAGATGTGTTTTATATACCTTCTTGCGTGCATGGGTCAAGAAACTTTAACATGGCTAAACTAGAGGATACAAGAAATGTAGGCATACCAGTGGCCCACATGGGTATAGACAAAAACGAATACTTTTATTGACTATTATCCTACAAGTATATCCAGGCTGATCAATTCATAACACTGTTTTTGGTGACAAATAAATTACGCATTCAATAAATTATGCATTCATCATAACTGCGTACTGCCTAAATTACGGGACAAATTGAAGAACATGGCAAATACTTGTAGTAGAATGGTATCGATGATTCTGCTGTACTGCAATCAGGATGTGCTGTTGCCTTCAGCTTTCACGTTTATCCTCTCAGAGTCCTCATTTGTTCCTCTGATTAAAGATTGCTTTTCTCCCCCATCAATCAGCATGTTCACGTTGGTATATGTGCAACGTTTAGTGATTTCTGTTTTAGTTATTTCATTTGAAACATCATCTTACTTTTGGAATCCTAACTGCATTATGTTGAACATATATTCTATTTTTTATAGTATTTATAATGGGTTCCTATTTCTGTCTTGTTGCTGTCTTAATCCACCTTCCTGTCTCTAGAATCAAGACCAAAGCCTAATGTAATCACTTTCAAAGCCAAGCATGAGGATTCAGCTTAATCCTAACTGCATGAATGT
>NW_023330355.1:0-17482 GCF_011100685.1 Canis lupus familiaris
AAAGAATCGAAATTGAAAACGAAAGAATCGAATCGAATAGCAAAGAATCGAATCGAAACGAATCGATTTGAAAGAGCCGAATCGAATCGAATTGAATGAAAATATTCGAATCGAATCGAAAAGAATCTAATCTAATGAAATCCAAAAGAATCAAATCGAAACAAATAGAATCAAACCGAATGGAATTGGATCGAAAAGAGTCGATTCGAATCAAATTGGAATGAAAAGAATTGAATCGAATCGAATAAAAAACAAGTGAATCGAATAGAATAGAAAAGAAGAGAATCGAAACGAAAAGAATCAAATTGAATCGAAAGGAATCGAATCGAAAAGAATCGAATCAAAGAGAAAAGACTCGAATCGAATGGAAAAGAATAGAATCAAAAGAATCGAATTGAAACAAAAAGAATCGAATTGAATTGAATCGAAAAGAATCGAATGGAATCGAATCGAAAAGAATCGAATTGAATTAAATCGAAGAGAATCGAATCGAATTGAATTGAATCGAAGAGAATCGAATCGAATAGAAAAGAATCAAATCGAAATGAATCGATTTGAAACGAAAAGAATCGAATCGAATCAAATTGAATGAAAAGAATTGAATCGAATCAAAAAGAATTGAATCAAAAAGAATCAAACCGAAACAAAAAGAATCAAACCGAATTGAAAAGAATCTAACTGAATAGAATCGAAAAGAATCGACGTACCGAATCGAATCCAATCGAAAAAATCTAATCGTATCAAATCGAATCGAAAAGAATTGAAATGAATAGAATAGAAAAGATTCGAATCAAATCAAAAACAATCAAATCGAGTAATATCGAATCGAAAAGAATCGAATCGAAAAGAATCGAATCGAATGGAAAAATTGAATCAAAAAGAATTGATTCAAATCAAAAAGAATCGAATCGATTCGAATCGAAAAGACTCGAATCGAAAAGAATCGAAAAGAATCGAATCGAATCAAAAAGGATCGAATCGCAAAGAACCGAATCTAAAGAAAAGGAATCGAATCGAATCGAAACGAATAGAATCGAAAAGAATCGATTTGAATCGAAATGAAAAGAATCGTATCGAATCAAATCGAAAAAAATCAAATGGAATCGAATCGAATCGTATCGAAAAGAATCAAATCAAATGAAAAGAATCGAATCGAATAGAAAAGAATCGAATTGATTGGAATCGACTCGAAAACAATCTAATTGAATTGAAAGGAATCGAATCAAATTTAATGGAATCGACAAGAATCGTATCAAATCAAAAAGATCGAATCGAAATGAATCAATTCGAAAAGAATCAAATCGAATCGAATCGAAAAGAATCGAATCGAAAAGAATTGAATTGAAAAGAATCGAATTGAATCGAATTGAAAAGACTCGAATCGAATTAAAGAATCGAATCGAATCGAAAAGAATCGAATCGAATCGGAAAGAATTGAATTGGAATGAATCGATTTGAATCGAATTGAAAAGAAATCGAATCGAAAAAAATCGAATCGAAAAGAAACTGAGTTGAGTTGAATCGAATCGAAAGATTCGAATCGAATCGTGTCGAATCAAAAAGATGGAATCGAAACGAATCGAATCGAATCGAATCGAAAAAGAATCGAATAGATAGCAAAGAATCAAATCGAATAGAAAAGAATTTGAATCGAATTGAAACGATTCGAAAACATCGAAACTAATCGAATCATCGAATGGAAAAGAATCGAATCGAATCAAAAAGAATCGAAACGAACTGAATCGAAAGAATCGAATCGAACAGAATCGAAAAGAATTGAATCGTGATGTAACAAATCGAATCCAAATGATCGAATCAAGCCAAGTCGAAAAGAATTGAATCGAAAAGAATCGAATCAAAATGAAAAGAATCGAATAGAATCGAATTGAAAATAATCGAATTGAACCCGAATCAATAGAATAGAATCGAACAGAATTGAATCGAATGAAAAGAATCTTATCGAATCGATTCGAAAAGAATTGAATCGAATCGAATGGAGAAGAATCAAATCAAATGGAATCGAAAAGAATCGAATCAAAGAGAATCTAATCGAAACGAAAAGAATCAATCGAATCGAAAAGAATCGAATCGAAACGAAAAGTGTCGAATCGAATCGAATCGAAAAGAATCGAATCGAACCGAAAAGAATCAAATCGAATCGAAAAGAATCGAATTGAATTGAATCGTAATGAAAAGAATCGAATCGAATCGAAAGAATCAAATCGAATCGAAAACAATTGAATCGAATGCAATCAAATCGAAAAGAATCGAATCGAATTGAAAAGAATCAAATCGAATTGATTGAATCGAAAAGAATCGAATCGAATCGAATCGCAAATCGAAAAATAGAATTGAATAAAAATAATCGAATCGAATTGAGAATAATTGGAATTGAATTGAATCGAATATCGAATCGAAACTAATCGAATCGAATCAAATCGATTCGAAAAAATCGAATCAGATTGCAACGAATCGAATCATATTGAATTGATTTGAATTGAAATGAATCGAATCTAATCAAATCAAAAAGAATCGAATCCAAAGAATCGAATTGTAGAAAATCAAATCAAAACAAAAAGATTCAAATCGAAACGAATCAAATTGAAAAGAATCGAATCGAATCGAATCGAAAAGAATCGAATCGAATCGAAAAGAATCGAATAGAAAAGAATCGTATCGAATCAAATCTAAAAGAATCGAATCGAATCGAAAAGAATCGAATCGAATTGATTCGCATCGAAAAGAATCGAATCGTATCGAATCGAAAAGAATCGAATCTATTCGAATCGAATGGAATTGAATCAAAAAGAATCGAATCGAATTGAAACGAAAAGAATCGAATAGATTCGAATTGAAACAAATCGAAAAAAACCAAAACGAATCAAATCACATCGAGTGGAAAAGAATCGAATCAAATAGAAAAGAATCGAATTGAATCGAACTGAATCGAAAAGAATCGAATAGATCAAATCAAAAAAGAATCGAATCGATTCGAGATGAAACCGAGTAGAATCGAGTCGAAGTGAAAAGAATTGAATCGAATCGAATCGAAAAGAATCTAATCGAAACGAAAAGAATCGAATCGAAGAGAATCTAATCGAAATGAAAAGAATCAAATCGAATCGAAAAGAATCGAATCGAAACGAAAACTGTCGAATCGAATCGAATCGAAAAGAATCGAGTTGAATAGAAAAGAATTGAATCGAATAAAATCGATAAGATTTGAATCCAATCCAATAGAATCGAAAAAAGATTCGAATCGAATGAAAAGAAACGAACCGAAGTGAAAAGAATCGAATCGAATCGAAGAAATCAAATCGAAAAAAAAAAATCGAATCGAGATTAAAAGAATCGAATCGAATCAAAGCATAAAGAATCGAATCTAATGAATCGAAAGAATCGAGATTGAATCAATAGAGAAGAATCTAATGGTAAGGAATCGAATCGAAAAGAATCCAATTGTATGAACGAATCGAAAAGAAATGAATTGAATAGATTATAAAAGAATCGAATCGAAAGGAATCGACTCTAAACGTAAAGAATCGAATCGAAAAAATTGAATAGATCGAAGAATTGAATAGAAATGAATCGAATCGAAATGAAAAGAATTGAATCGAATCGAATCGAAAACAATCGAATCAAAAACAATCGAATTGAAACAAAAGAATCGCATTGTATTTAATCGAATCAAAAAAATCTCAATTGATCGAATCGAAAGAATCGATTTGAAATGAAAAGAATCTAATCGAATTGATAGAAAATTGAATCGAATCGAAAACAATCGAATCGAATCGAAAAGAATCGAATTGTATGGAAACGAATCGAAAAGAATCTAATTGAGTAGAAAAGAATCAAATCAAATTTAATGGAATCGAAAAGAACCGAATAGCATCGAATTGAATCGAATCGAAAAGAATCGAAACGAATTGAATCGAAAAAGCATTGAGTCGAATCAAATCGAAAAGAATCGATCGTATCAAATTGAAAAGAATCGAATCGATCTGAAAAGAATTGAATCGAATTGAATCGAATCGAAAAGAATCAATTGAAACGAAAAGAATCAAATCGAATAGCAAAGAATCGAATCGAAACGAATCGATTTGAAAAAGAGCCGAATCGAATCGAATTGAATGAAATATTCGAATCGAATCGAAAAGAATCTAATCTAATGAAATCCAAAAGAATCAAATCGAAACAAATAGAATCAAACCGAATGGAATTGGATCGAAAAGAGTCGATTCGAATCAAATGGAATGAAAGAATTGAATCGAATCGAATAAAAACAAGTGAATCGAATAGAATAGAATAGAAAAGAAGAGAATCGAAAACGAAAAGAATCAAATTGAATCGAAAGGAATCGAATCGAAAAGAATCGAATCAAGAGAAAAGACTCGAATCGAATGGAAAAGAATAGAATCAAACAGAATCGAATTGAAACAAAAAGATCGAATTGAATTGAATCGAAAAGAATCGAATTGGAATCGAATCGAAAAGAATCGAATTGAATTAAATCGAAGAGAATCGAATCGAATTGAATTGAATCGAGAGAATCGAATCGAATAGAAAAGAATCAAATCGAAATGAATCGATTTGAAACGAAAAGAATCGAATCGAATCAAATTGAATGAAAAGAATTGAATCGAATCAAAAAGAATGAATCAAAAAGAATCAAACCGAAACAAAAGAATCAAACGAATTGAAAGAATCTAACTGAATAGAATCGAAAAGAATCGACGTACCGAATCGAATCCAATCGAAAAAAATCTAATCGTATCAAATCGAATCGAAAAGAATTGAAATGAATAGAATAGAAAAGATTCGAATCAAATCAAAAACAATCAAATCGATAGTAATATCGAATCGAAAAGAATCGAATCGAAAAGAATCGAATCGAATGGAAAAGAATTGAATCAAAAAGAATTGATTCAAATCAAAAGAATCGAATCGATTCGAATCGAAAAGACTCGAATCGAAAAGAATCGAAAAGAATCGCATTGAATCAAAAAGGATCGAATCGAAAAAGAACCGAATCTAAAAGAAAAGGAATCGAATCCAATCGAAACGAATAGAATCGAAAAGAATCGATTTGAATCGAAATGAAAGAATCGTATCGAATCAAATCGAAAAAAAAATCAAATGGAATCGAATCGAATCGATCGAAAAGAATCAAATCAAATGAAAAGAATCGAATCGAATAGAAAAGAATCGAATTGATTGGAATCGACTCGAAAACAATCTAATTGAATTGAAAGGAATCGAATCAAATTTAATGGAATCGACAAGAATCGTATCAAATCAAAAAGATCAAATCGAAATGAATCAATTCGAAAAGAATCAAATCGAATCGAATCGAAAAGAATCGAATCGAAAAGAATTGAATTGAAAAGAATCGAATTGAATCGAATTGAAAAGACTCGAATCGAATTGAATCGAATCGAAAAGAATCGAATCGAATCGGAAAGAAGATTGAATTGGAATGAATCGATTTGAATCGAATTGAAAAGAATCGAATCGAAAAAAATCGAATCGAAAAGAACTGAGTTGAGTTGAATCGAATCGAAAAGATTCGAATCGAATCGTGTCGAATCAAAAGATGGAATCGAAACGAATCGAATCGAATCGAATCGAAAAGAATCGAATAGATAGCAAAGAATCAAATCGAATAGAAAAGAATTTGAATCGAATTGAAACGATTCGAAAACATCGAAAACTAATCGAATCATCGAATGGAAAAGAATCAAATCGAATCAAAAAGAATCGAAACGAACTGAATCGAAAGAATCGAATCGAACAGAATCGAAAAGAATGAATCGAATGTAACAAATCGAATCCAAATGATCGAATCAAGCTAAGTCGAAAAGAATTGAATCGAAAAGAATCGAATCAAAATGAAAAGAATCGAATAGAATCGAATTGAAAATAATCGAATTGAACCGAATCAAATAGAATAGAATCGAACAGAATTGAATCGAATGAATGAAAAGAATCTTATCGAATCGATTCGAAAGAATTGAATCGAATCGAATGGAGAAGAATCAAATCAAATGGAATCGAAAAGAATCGAATCAAAGAGAATCTAATCGAAACGAAAAGAATCAATCGAATCGAAAAGAATCGAAATCGAACGAAAAGTGTCGAATCGAATCGAATCGAAAAGAATCGAATCGAACCGAAAAGATCAAATCGAATCGAAAAGAATCGAATTGAATTGAATCGTAATGAAAAGAATCGAATCGAATCGAAAGAATCAAATCGAATCGAAAACAATTGAATCGAATGCAATCAAATCGAAAAGAATCGAATCGAATTGAAAGAATCAAATCGAATTGATTGAATCGAAAAGAATCGAATCGAATCGAATCGCATCGAATCGAAATAATAGAATTGAAAAAAATAATCGAATCGAATTGAGAATAATTGGAATTGAATTGAATCGATAATCGAATCGAAACTAATCGAATCGAATCAAATCGATTCGAAAAAAATCGAATCAGATTGCAACGAATCGAATCATATTGAATTGATTTGAATGAAATGAATCGAATCTAATCAAATCAAAAGAATCGAATCCAAAGAATCGAATTGTAAGAAAATCAAATCAAAACAAAAAGATTCAAATCGAAACGAATCAAATTGAAAAGAATCGAATCGAATCGAATCGAAAAGAATCGAATCGAATCGAAAAGAATCGAATAGAAAAGAATCGTATCGAATCAAATCTAAAAGAATCGAATCGAATCGAATAAAAAAGAATCGAATCGAATTGATTCGCATCGAAAAGAATCGAATCGTATCGAATCGAAAAGAATCGAATCTATTCTAATCGAATGGAATTGAATCAAAAGAATCGAATCGAATTGAACGAAAAGAATCGAATAGATTCGAATTGAAACAAATCGAAAAAAAACCAAAACGAATCAAATCAACATCGAGTGGAAAAGAATCGAATCAAATAGAAAAGAATCGAATTGAATCGAACTGAATCGAAAAGGAATCGAATAGATCAAATCAAAAAGAATCGAATCGATCGAGATGAACCGAGTAGAATCGAGTCGAAGTGAAAAGAATTGAATCGAATCGAACGAAAAGAATCTAATCGAAACGAAAAGAATCGAATCGAAGAGAATCTAATCGAAATGAAAAGAATAAATCGAATCGAAAAGAATCGAATCGAAACGAAAACTGTCGAATCGAATCGAATCGAAAAGAATCGAGTTGAATAGAAAGAATTGAATCGAATAAAACGAAAGATTTGAATCAAATCCAATAGAATCGAAAAGATTCGAATCGATTGAAAAGAAACGAACCGAAGTGAAAAGAATCGAATCGAATCGAAAAGAATCAATCGAAAAAAAAATCGAATCGAGATTAAAAGAATCGAATCGAATCAAAGCATAAGAACGAATCTATTGAATCGAAAGAATCGATTGAATCAAATAGAGAAGAATCTAATGGTAAGGATCGAATCGAAAAGAATCCAATTGTATTGAGATCGAATCGAAAAAGAAATGAATTGAATAGATTATAAAAGAATCGAACGAAAGGAATCGACTCGAAACGTAAAGAATCGAATCGAAAAAATTGAATAGATCGAAGAATTGAATAGAAATGAATCGAATCGAAATGAAAAGAATTGAATCGAATCGATCGAAAACAATCGAATCAAAAACAATCGAATTGAAACAAAAGAATCGCATTGTATTTAATCGAATCAAAAAATCTAATTGAATCGAATCGAAAAGAATCGATTTGAAATGAAAAGAATCTAATCGAATTGATAGAAAATTGAATCGAATCGAAACAATCGAATCGAATCGAAAAGAATCGAATTGTATGGAAACGAATCGAAAAGAATCTAATTGAGTAGAAAAGAATCAAATCAAATTTAATGGAATCGAAAAGAACCGAATAGCATCGAATTGAATCGAATCGAAAAGAATCGAAACGAATTGAATCGAAAAGCATTGAGTCGAATCAAATCGAAAAGAATCGAATCGTATCAAAATTGAAAGAATCGAATCGATCTGAAAAGAATTGAATCGAATTGAATCGAATCGAAAAAGAATCAAATTGAAACGAAAAGAATCAAATCGAATAGCAAAGAATCGAATCGAAACGAATCGATTTGAAACGAGCCGAATCGAATCGAATGAATGAAATATTCGAATCGAATCGAAAAGAATCTAATCTAATGAAATCCAAAAGAATCAAATCGAAAAAAATAGATCAAACCGAATGGAATTGAATCGAAAAGAGTCGATTCGAATCAAATTGGAATGAAAAGAATTGAATCGATCGAGATAAAAAACAAGTGAATCGAATAGAATAGAAAAGAAGAGAATCGAAACGAAAAGAATCAAATTGAATCGAAAGGAATCGAATCGAAAAGAATCGAATCAAAGAGAAAAGACTCGAATCGAATGGAAAAGAATAGAATCAAACAGAATCGAATTGAAACAAAAAGAATCGAATTGAATTGAATCGAAAAGAATCGAATGGAATCGAATCGAAAAGAATCGAATTGAATAAATCGAAGAGAATCGAATCGAATTGAATTGAATCGAAGAGAATCGAATCGATAGAAAAGAATCAAATCGAAATGAATCGATTTGAAACGAAAAGATCGCATCGAATCAAATGAATGAAAAGAATTGAATCGAATCAAAAAGAATTGAATCAAAAAGAATCAAACCGAAACAAAAAGAATCAAACCGAATTGAAAAAGAATCTAACTGAATAGAATCGAAAAGAATCGACGTACCGAATCGAATCCAATCGAAAAAAATCTAATCGTATCAAATCGAATCGAAAAGAATTGAAATGAATAGAATAGAAAAGATTTCGAATCAAATCAAAAACAATCAAATCGAGTAATATCGAATCGAAAAGAATCGAACGAAAAGAATCGAATCGAATGGAAAAGAATTGAATCAAAAAGAATTGATTCAAATCAAAAAGAATCGAATCGATTCGAATCGAAAAGACTCGAATCGAAAAGAATCGAAGAATCGAATTGAATCAAAAGGATCGAATCGAAAAGAACCGAATCTAAAGAAAGGAATCGAATCCAATCGAAACGAATAGAATCGAAAAGAATCGATTGAATCGAAATGAAAAGAATCGTATCGAATCAAATCGAAAAAAATCAAATGGAATCGAATCGAATCGTATCGAAAAGAATCAAATCAATGAAAAGATCGAATCGAATAGAAAAGAATCGAATTGATTGGAATCGACTCGAAAACAATCTAATTGAATTGAAGGAATCGAATCAAATTTAATGGAATCGACAAGAATCGTATCAAATCAAAAATCGAATCGAAATGAATCAATTCGAAAAGAATCAAATCGAATCGAATCGAAAGATCGAATCGAAAAGAATTGAATTGAAAAGAATCGAATTGAATCGAATTGAAAAGACTCGAATCGAATTAAAAGAATCGAATCGAATCGAAAAGAATCGAATCGAATCGGAAAGAATTGAATTGGAATGAAATCGATTTGAATCGAATTGAAAAGAATCGAATCGAAAAAAAATCGAATCGAAAAGAACGAGTTGAGTTGAATCGAATCGAAAGATTCGAATCGAATCGTGTCGAATCAAAAAGATGGAATCGAACGAATCGAATCGAATCGAATCGAAAAGAATCGAATAGATAGCAAAGAAGCAAATCGAATAGAAAAAGAAAAGAATTTGAATCGAATTGAAACGATTCGAAAACATCGAAACTAATCGAATCATCGAATGGAAAAGAATCGAATCGAATCAAAGAATCGAAACGAACTGAATCGAAAGAATCGAATCGAACAGAATCGAAAAGAATTGAATCGTAATGTTAACAAATCGAATCCAAATGATCGAATCAAGCTCAAGTCGAAAAGAATTGAATCGAAAAGAATCGAATCAAAATGAAAAGAATCGAATAGAATCGATTGAAAATAATCGAATTGAACCGAATCAATAGAATAGAATCGAAAAGAATCGAATCGAAACGAAAAGAATCTTATCGAATCGATTCGAAAAGAATTGAATCGAATCGAATGGAGAAGAATCAAATCAAATGGAATCGAAAAAGAATCGAATCAAAGAGAATCTAATCGAAACGAAAAGAATCAATCGAATCGAAAAGAATCGAATCGAACGAAAAGTGTCGAATCGAATCGAATCGAAAAGAATCGAATCGAACCGAAAAGAATCAAATCGAATCGAAAAGAATCGAATTGAATTGAATCGTAATGAAAAGAATCGAATCGAATCGAAAGAATCAAATCGAATCGAAAACAATTGAATCGAATGCAATCAAATCGAAAAGAATCGAATCGAATTGAAAAGAATCAAATCGAATTGATTGAATCGAAAAGAATCGAATCGAATCGAATCGCATCGAATCGAAAATAATAGAATTGAATAAAATAATCGAATCGAATTGAGAATAATTGGAATTGAATTGAATCGATAATCGAATCGAAACTAATCGAATCGAATCAAATCGATTCGAAAAAATCGAATCAGATTGCAACGAACGAATCATATTGAATTGATTTGAATTGAAATGAATCGAATCTAATCAAATCAAAAAGAATCGAATCCAAAGAATCGAATTGTAGAAAATCAAATCAAAACAAAAAGATTCAAATCGAAACGAATCAAATTGAAAAGAATCGAATCGAATCGAATCGAAAAGAATCGAATCGAATCGAAAAGAATCGAATAGAAAAGAATCGTATCGAATCAAATCTAAAAGAATCGAATCGAATCGAATAAAAAAGAATCGAATCGAATTGATTCGCATCGAAAAGATCGAATCGTATCGAATCGAAAAGAATCGAATCTATTCGAATCGAATGGAATTGAATCAAAAAGAATCGAATCGAATTGAAACGAAAGAATCGAATAGATTCGAATTGAAACAAATCGAAAAAAACCCAAAACGAATCAAATCACATCGAGTGGAAAAGAATCGAATCAAATAGAAAGAATCGAATTGAATCGAACTGAATCGAAAAGAATCGAATAGATCAAATCAAAAAGAATCGATCGATTCGAGATGAACCGAGTAGAATCGAGTCGAAAGTGAAAAGAATTGAATCGAATCGAATCGAAAGAATCTAATCGAAACGAAAAGAATCGAATCGAAGAGAATCTAATCGAAATGAAAAGAATCAAATCGAATCGAAAAGAATCGAATCGAAACGAAAACTGTCGAATCGAAATCGAATCGAAAAGAATCGAGTTGAATAGAAAAGAATTGAATCGAATAAAATCGATAAGATTTTGAATCAAATCCAATAGAATCGAAAAGATTCGAATCGAATTGAAAAAGAAACGAACCGAAGTGAAAAGAATCGAATCGAATCGAAAGAATCAAATCGAAAAAAAAAAAATCGAATCGAGATTAAAAGAATCGAATCGAAATCAAAGCATAAAGAATCGAATCTAATGAATCGAAAGAATCGATTGAATCAAATAGAGAAGAATCTAATGGTAAGGAATCGAATCGAAAAGAATCCAATGTATTGAATCGAATCGAAAAGAAATGAATTGAATAGATTATAAAAGAATCGAATCGAAAGGAATCGACTCGAAACGTAAAAAGAAAACGAATTGAATCGAAAAGCATTGAGTCGAATCAAATCGAAAAGAATCGAATCGTATCAAATTGAAAAGAATCGAATCGATCTGAAAAGAATTGAATCGAATTGAATCGAATCGAAAGAAATCAAATTGAAACGAAAAGAATCAAATCGAATAGCAAAGAATCGAATCGAAACGAATCGATTTGAAAAGAGCCGAATCGAATCGAATTGAATGAAATATTCGAATCGAATCGAAAAGAATCTAATCTAATGAAATCCAAAAGAATCAAATCGAAACAAATAGAATCAAACCGAATGGAATGGATCGAAAAGAGTCGATTCGAATCAAATTGGAATGAAAAGAATTGAATCGAATCGAATAAAAAACAAAGTGAATCGAAAGAATAGAATAGAAAGAAGAGAATCGAAACGAAAAGAATCAAATTGAATCGAAAGGAATCGAATCGAAAAGAATCGAATCAAAGAGAAAAGACTCGAATCGAATGGAAAAGAATAGATCAAAAAGAATCGAATTGAAACAAAAAGAATCGAATTGAATTGAATCGAAAAGATCGAATGGAATCGAATCGAAAAGAATCGAATTGAATTAAATCGAAGAGAATCGAATCGAATTGAATTGATCGAAGAGATCGAATCGAATAGAAAAGAATCAAATCGAATGAATCGATTTGAAACGAAAAGAATCGAATCGAATCAAATTGAATGAAAAGAATTGAATCGAATCAAAAAGAATTGAATCAAAAAGAATCAAACCGAAACAAAAAGAATCAAACCGAATTGAAAAGAATCTAACTGAATAGAATCGAAAAGAATCGACGTACTGAATCGAATCCAATCGAAAAAAATTAATCGTATCAAATCGAATCGAAAAGAATTGAAATGAATAGAATAGAAAAGATTCGAATCAAATCAAAAACAATCAAATCGAGTAATATCGAATCGAAAAGAATCGAATCGAAAAGAATCGAATCGAAGGAAAGAATGAATTGAATCAAAAAGAATTGATTCAAATCAAAAAGAATCGAATCGATTCGAATCGAAAAGACAAAAGACTCGAATCGAAAAAGAATCGAATCGAATCAAAAAGGATCGAATCGCAAAGAATCGAATCTAAAGAAAAGGAATCGAATCGAATCGAAACGAATAGAATCGAAAAGAATCGATTTGAATCGAAATGAAGAGAATCGTTATCGAATCAAATCGAAAAAAAATCAAATGGAATCGAATCGAATCGTATCGAAAAGAATCAAATCAAATGAAAAGAATCGAATCGAATAGAAAAGAATCGAATTGATTGGAATCGACTCGAAAACAATCTAATTGAATTGAAAGGAATCGAATCAAATTTAATGGAATCGACAAGAATCGTATCAAATCAAAAAGATCGAATCGAAATGAATCAATTCGAAAAGAATCAATCGAATCGAATCGAAAAGAATCGAATCGAAAAGAATTGAATGAAAAGAATCGAATTGAATCGAATTGAAAAGACTCGAATCGAATTAAAAGAATCGAATCGAATCGAAAAAGAATCGAATCGAATCGGAAAGAATTGAATTGGATGAATCGATTTGAATCGAATTGAAAAGAATCGAATCGAAAAAATCGAATCGAAAAGAATGAGTTGCGTTGAATCGAATCGAAAAGATTCGAATCGAATCGTGTCGAATCAAAAAGATGGAATCGAAACGAATCGAATCGAATCGAATCGAAAAGAATCGAATAGATAGCAAAGAATCAAATCGAATAGAAAAGAATTTGAATCGAATTGAAACGATTCGAAAACATCGAAAAAACTAATCGAATCATCGAATGGAAAAGAATCGAATCGATCAAAAAGAATCGAAACGAACTGAATCGAAGAATCGAATCGAACAGAATCGAAAAGAATGAATCGTGATGTAACAAATCGAATCCAAATGATCGAATCAAGCCAAGTCGAAAAGAATTGAATCGAAAAGAATCGAATCAAAATGAAAAGAATCGAAAGAATCGAATTGAAAATAATCGATTGAACCGAATCAAATAGAATAGAATCGAACAGAATTGAATCGAATGAAAAGAATCTTATCGATCGATTCGAAAAGAATTGAATCGAATCGAATGGAGAGAATCAAATCAAATGGAATCGAAAAGAATCGAATCAAAGAGAATCTAATCGAAACGAAAAAGAATCAATCGAATCGAAAAGAATCGATCGAAACGAAAAGTGTCGAATCGAATCGAATCGAAAAGAATCGAATCGAACCGAAAAGAATCAAATCGCATCGAAAAGAATCGAATTGAATTGAATCGTAATGAAAAGAATCGAATCGAATCGAAAACAATTGAATCGAATGCAATCAAATCGAAAAGAATCGAATCGAATTGAAAAGAATCAAATCGAATTGATTGAATCGAAAAGATCGAATCGAATCGCATCGAATCGAAAATAGAATTGAATAAAAATAATCGAATCGAATGAGAATAATTGGAATTGAATTGAATCGATAATCGAATCGAATCAATCGAGTCGAATCGAAAACTAATCGAATCGAATCAAATCGATTCGAAAAAATCGAATCAGATTGCAACGAATCGAATCATATTGAATTGATTTGAATTGAAATGAATCGAATCTAATCACATCAAAAAGAATCGAATCCAAAGAATCGAATTGTAGAAAAATCAAATCACAAAAACAAAAAGATTCAAATCGAAACGAATCAAATTGAAAGAATCGAATCGAATCGAATCGAAAAGAATCGAATCGAATCGAAAGAATCGAATAGAAAAGAATCGTATCGAATCAAATCTAAAGAATCGAATCGAATCGAATCAAAAAGAATCGAATCGAATTGATTCGCATCGAAAAGAATCGAATCGTATCGAATCGAAAAGAATCGAATCTTTCTAATCGAATGGAATTGAATCAAAAGAATCGAATCGAATTGAAACGAAAAGAATCGAATAGATTCGAATTGAACAAATCGAAAAAACCAAAACGAATCAAATCACATCGAGTGGAAGAAGAATCGAATAAAATAGAAAAGAATCGAATTGAATCGAACTGAATCGAAAAGAATCGAATAGATCAAATCAAAAGAATCGAATCGATTCGAGATGAACCGAGTAGAATCGAGTCGAAGTGAAAAGAATTGAATCGAATCGAATCGAAAAGAATCTAATCGAAACGAAAAGAATCGAATCGAAGAGATCTAATCGAAATGAAAAGAATCAAATCGAATCGAAAAGAATCGAATCGAAACGAAAACTGTCGAATCGAATCGAATCGAAAAGAATCGAGTTGAATAGAAAAGAATTGAATCGAATAAAATCGATAAGATTTGAATCAAATCCAATAGAATCGAAAAGATTCGAATCGAATGAAAAGAAACGAACCGAAGTGAAAAGAATCGATCGAATCGAAAGAATCAAATCGAAAAAAAAAAATCGAATCGGATTAAAAGAATCGAATCGAATCAAAGCATAAAGAATCGAATCTAATTGAATCGAAAGAATCGATTGAATCAAATAGAGAAGAATCTAATGGTAAGGAATCGAATCGAAAAGATCCAATTGTATTGAATCGAATCGAAAAGAAATGAATGAATAGATTATAAAAAGAATCGAATCGAAAGGAATCGACTCGAAACGTAAAGAAAACGAATTGAATCGAAAAGCATTGAGTCGAATCAAATCGAAAAAGAATCGAATCGTATCAAATTGAAAAGAATCGAATCGATCTGAAAAGAATTGAATCGAATTGAATCGAATCGAAAGAATCAAATTGAAACGAAAAGAATCAAATCGAATAGCAAAGAATCGAATCGAAACGAATCGATTTGAAAGAGCCGAATCGAATCGAATTGAATGAAATATTCGAATCGAATCGAAAAGAATCTAATCTAATGAAATCCAAAAGAATCAAATCGAACGAAACAAATAGAATCAAACCGAATGGAATTGGATCGAAAAGAGTCGATTCGAATCAAATTGGAATGAAAAGAATTGAATCGAATCGAATAAAAAACAAGTGAATCGAATAGAATAGAAAAGAGAGAATCGAAACGAAAAGAATCAAATTGAATCGAAAGGAATCGAATCGAAAAGAATCGAATCAAGAGAAAAGACTCGAATCGAATGGAAAGATAGAATCAAAAAGAATCGAATTGAAACAAAAAGAATCGAATTGATTGAATCGAAAAGAATCGAATGGAATCGAATCGAAAAGATCGAATTGAATTAAATCGAAGGAATCGAATCGAATTGAATTGAATCGAAGAGAATCGAATCGAATAGAAAAGAATCAAATCGAAATGAATCGATTTGAAACGAAAAGAATCGAATCGAATCAAATTGAATGAAAAGAATGAATCGAATCAAAAAGAATTGAATCAAAAAGAATCAAACCGAAACAAAAAGAATCAACCGAATTGAAAAGAATCTAACTGAATAGAATCGAAAAGAATCGACGTACTGAATCGAATCCAATCGAAAAAAAATCTAATCGTATCAAATCGAATCGAAAAGAATTGAAATGAATAGAATAGAAAAGATTCGAATCAAATCAAAAACAATCAAATCGAGTAATATCGAATCGAAAAGAATCGAATCGAAAAGAATCGAATCGAAGGAAAAGATTGAATTGAATCAAAAAGAATTGATTCAAATCAAAAAGAATCGAATCGATTCGAATCGAAAAGACTCGAATCGAAAAGAATCGAATCGAATCAAAAAGGATCGAATCGCAAAGAATCGAATCTAAAGAAAAGGAATCGAATCGAATCGAAACGAATAGAATCGAAAAGAATCGATTTGAATCGAAATGAAGAGAATCGTATCGAATCAAATCGAAAAAAAAAAATCAAATGGAATCGAATCGAATCGTATCGAAAGAATCAAATCAAATGAAAAGAATCGAATCGAATAGAAAAGAATCGAATTGATTGGAATCGACTCGAAAACAATCTAATTGATTGAAAGGAATCGAATCAAATTTAATGGAATCGACAAGAATCGTATCAAATCAAAAAGATCGAATCGAAATGAATCAATTCGAAAAGAATCAAATCGAATCGAATCGAAAAGAATCGAATCGAAAAGAATTGAATTGAAAAGAATCGAATTGAATCGAATTGAAAAGACTCGAATCGAATTAAAAGAATCGAATCGAATCGAAAAGAATCGAATCGAATCGGAAAGAATTGAATGGAATGAATCGATTTGAATCGAATTGAAAAGAATCGAATCGAAAAAAAATCGAATCGAAAAGAACTGAGTTGAGTTGAATCGAATCGAAAAGATTCGAATCGAATCGTGTCGAATCAAAAAGATGGAATCGAAACGAATCGAATCGAATCGAAAAGAATCGAATAGATAGCAAAGAATCAAATCGAATAGAAAAGAATTTGAATCGAATTGAAACGATTCGAAAACATCGAAACTAATCGAATCAGCGAATGGAAAGAATCGAATCGAATCAAAAAGAATCGAAACGAACTGAATCGAAAGAATCGAATCGACAGAACGAAAAGAATTGAATCGTGATGTAACAAATCGAATCCAAATGATCGAATCAAGCCAAGTCGAAAAGAATTGAATCGAAAAGAATCGAATCAAAATGAAAAGAATCGAATAGAATCGAATTGAAAATAATCGAATTGAACCGAATCAAATAGAATAGAATCGAACAGAAATTGAATCGAATGAAAAGAATCTTATCGAATCGATTCGAAAGAATTGAATCGAATCGAATGAGAGAAGAATCAAATCAATGGAATCGAAAAGAATCGAACAAAGAGAATCTAATCGAACGAAAAGAATCAATCGAATCGAAAGAATCGAATCGAAACGAAAAGTGTCGAATCGAATCGAATCGAAAAGAATCGAATCGAACCGAAAA
>NW_023330356.1:0-17506 GCF_011100685.1 Canis lupus familiaris
ACCCGGCACACAAGACTAGTGCCTCCAAGCTCAGTTCAGCGATTTCCTAGTAATTCCTGTGGTAGACTGGTGCTACATACTAAGTTCCATACGTGAGAGGGTAGCTGAACGCCTTGTCCAAAACCATCTTACTTCTGAGAGTTGAGCTCACCTCAGTCCCTCACAGTTCACACTGCCTGCAGAGTGAGTTTCGCAGGTCTTCAGCAGAGACGTTTGCCAGAGGCTTCTGAGACGCAGGGTAACAATGCAGACCTGGAGGGTATCCCCAGGTGCAGTAGACTGGTAATCTTGGAACCTCCTGACTCAGAATACTGCTACCTTCTCACTGCCATAGGAATGCAGCTAGTTGACAGCTGGCTTCAAAGACATGCTTCCCGGTGAGAGCTGAGGACAGGGCAGAACCCCTCCCGCATGCTGGCCTGACTGTAGGGAGTAGCTGCTAACATCCTAATTTAGTGGCTGGGAGAGGTTGCGGGGAAAAGCAGTGTGAGCACTGGGCCTGAACTCCCGGGTATCTGAGTTTGAATACAGCGATTTCCAACGGCTTTCCTCAACCAGAGTGTAGCTAGGTTCCAAATCCCATGTACGAAGCGGGTAGCAGACATCTGCCTCCCATGCATACACACTTCTGAGAGTTGAGCTTATGGCCTGTACCCCTCCACATCCACCTGCTGGTACCCTTGGCTTCTAAAAGGCCTAGGCTCGCTGTTTGACGGAAGTGCTGGGAGAGGTAATTGGAATCTCCCGGCACACAAGACGAGTGCCCTCCAAGCTCAATTACGATTTCCCAGTAATTCTTGTGGTAGACAGGGTGCTACATACTAAGTTCCATATGTGAGAAGGGTAGCTGAACGCCTTGTCCAAAAGCATCTTACTTCTGAGAGTTGACCTCAGCCTCAGTCCCTCACAGTTCCACACTGCCTCAGAGTGAGTTTCAGCAGTCTTCACCAGAGACGATTGCCAGAGGCTTCTGAGTACAAAGGTAACAATGCAGACCTGGAGGGTATCTCCAGGTGCAGTAGAGTGGTAATCTTGGACTCCTACTCAGAGTACTGCTAACCTTCTCACTGCCATAGAATGCAGCTAGTTGACAGCTGGCTTCAGAGACATGCTTCCCTGTGAGAGCTGAGGACAGGGCAGAACCCTCCCAGCATCCTGCCTGACTGTAGAGTAGCTGCTAACATCCTTAATGTTAGTGGCTGGGAGAGGTTGCGGGAAAAAGCATGTGTGAGCACTGGGCCTGAACTCCCGTGTATCTGAGTTTGAATACAAGCATTTCCAACTGGCCTTCTCAATCAACAGTTGTAGCTAGTTCCAACTCCCATGTCCAGTGGGTAGCAGACATCTGCCATCCCATGCATACACACATTTGAGAGTTGAGCTTATGGCCTTTACCTCCCATCCAGCCTGCTGGTACCCTTGGCTTCTAAAAGAGCCTAGGCTCGCTGTTTGACGGAAGTGCTGGAGAGGTAATTGGAATCACCCGGCACACAGACTAGTGCCCTCCAAGCTCAGTTCACAGCGATTTCCTAGTAATTCCTGTGGTAGACTGGTGCTACATACTAAGTTCCATACGTGAGAGGGGTAGCTGAACGCCTTGTCCAAAACCATCTTACTTCTGAGAGTTGAGCTCAGCACTCAGTCCCTCACAGTTCCACACTGCCTGCAGAGTGAGTTTCGCAGGTCTTCAGCAGAGACGTTTGCCAGAGGCTTCTGAGACGCAGGGTACAATGCAGACCTGGAGGGTATCCCCAGGTGCAGTCGACTGGTAATCTTGGAACCTCCTGACCTCAGAATACTGCTACCTTCTCACTGCCATAGGAATGCAGCTAGTTGACAGCTGGCTTCAAGACATGCTTCCCTGTGAGAGCTGAGGACAGGGCAGAACCCTCCCGCATCTGCCTGACTGTAGGAGTAGCTGCTAACATCCTATGTTAGTGGCTGGGAGAGGTTGCGGAAAAGCATGTGTGAGCACTGGGCCTGAACTCCCGTGTATCTGAGTTGAATACAGCGATTTCCAACGGCTTCTCAACCAGAGTGTAGCTAGGGTTCCAAATCCCATGTACAGAGTCGGGTATGCAGACATCTGCCTCCCATGCATACACACTTCTGAGAGTTGTAGCTTATGCCTGTACCTCCACATCCAGCCTGCTGGTACCCTGGCTTCTAAAGGCCTAGGCTCGCTGTTTGACCGAAGTGCTGGGAGTAGGTAATTGGAATCATCCCTAGCCACAAGACGTAGTGCCTCCAAGCTCTTCAGCGATTTCCAGTAATTCCTGTGGTAGACTGGTGCTACATACTAAGTTCCATACGTGAGATGGTAGCTGAACGCCTTGTCCAAAAGCATCTTACTTCTGAGAGTTGAGCTCACCTCAGTCCCTCACAGTTCCACACTGCCTGCAGAGTGAGTTTCGTCTTCACCAGAGACGATTGCCAGAGGCTTCTGAGACAAGTAACAATGCAGACCTGGAGGGTATCCAGGTGCAGTAGAGTGGTAATCTTGGAACCTCCTGACTCAGACTGTACTGCTACCTTCTCACTGCCATAGGAATGCAGCTAGTTGACAGCTGGCTTCAAGACATGCTTCCCTGTGAGAGCTGAGGACAGGGCAGAACCCTCCCGCATCCTGCCTGACTGTAGGAGTAGCTGCTAACATCCTATGTTAGTGGCTGGGAGAGGTTGCGGGAAAAGCATGTGTGAGCACTGGGCCTGAACTCCCGTGTATCTGAGTTGAATACAGCGATTTCCAACGGCTTTCTCAATCACAGTGTAGCTAGGTTCCAACTCCCATGTCGAGTGGGTAGCAGACATCTGCCTCCCATGCATACACACTTCTGAGAGTTGAGCTTATGGCCTGTACCTCCACATCCAGCCTGCTGGTACCCTTGGCTTCTAAAAGGCCTAGGCTCGCTGTTTGACGGAAGTGCTGGGAGAGGTAATTGGAATCACCCGGCACACAAGACTAGTGCCTCCAAGCTCAGTTCAGCGATTTCCTAGTAATTCCTGTGGTAGACTGGCTACATACTAAGTTCCATATGAGAGGGTAGCTGAACGCCTTGTCCAAAACATCTTACTTCTGAGAGTTGAGCTCAGCCTCAGTCCCTCACAGTTCCACACTGCCTGCAGAGTGAGTTTCGCAGTCTTCAGCAGAGACGTTTGCCAGAGGCTTCTGAGACGCAGGGTAACAATGCAGACCTGGAGGGTATCCCAGGTGCAGTAGACTGGTAATCTTGGAACCTCCTGACTCAGAATACTGCTACCTTCTCACTGCCATAGGAATGCAGCTAGTTGACAGCTGCTGGCTTCAAGACATGCTTCCCTGTGAGAGCTGAGGACAGGGCAGAACCCTCCCGCATCCTGCCTGACTGTAGGAGTAGCTGCTAACATCCTAATGTTAGTGGCTGGGAGAGGTTGCGGGAAAAGCATGTGTGAGCACTGGGCCTGAACTCCCGTGTATCTGAGTTGAATACAGCGATTTCCAACGGCTTTCCTCAACCAGAGTGTAGCTAGGTTCCAAATCCCATGTACGAGGGTAGCAGACATCTGCCTCCCATGCATACACACTTCTGAGAGTTGAGCTTATGGCCTGTACCTCCACATCCAGCCTGCTGGTACCCTTGGCTTCTAAAAGGCCTAGGCTCGCTGTTTGACGGAAGTGCTGGGAGAGGTAATTGGAATCTCCCGGCACACAAGACGAGTGCCTCCAAGCTCAATTCACGATTTCCCAGTAATTCTGTGGTAGACAGGTGCTACATACTAAGTTCCATATGTGAGAGGTAGCTGAACGCCTTGTCCAAAAGCATCTTACTTCTGAGAGTTGAGCTCACCTCAGTCCCTCACAGTTCCACACTGCCTGCAGAGTGAGTTTCACGTCTTCACCAGAGACGATTGCCAGAGACTTATGAGTACAAGTTTCAATGCAGACCTGGAGGGTATCTCCAGGTGCAGTAGAGTGGTAATCTTGGAACCTCCTGACTCAGAGTACTGCTACCTTCTCACTGCCATAGGAATGCAGCTAGTTGACAGCTGGCTTCAAGACATGCTTCCCTGTGAGAGCTGAGGACAGGGCAGAACCCTCCCGCATCCTGCCTGACTGTAGGAGTAGCTGCTAACATCCTATGTTAGTGGCTGGGAAGGTTGCGGGAAAAGCATGTGTGAGCACTGGGCCTGAACTCCCGTGTATCTGAGTTGAATACAGCGATTTCCAATGGCTTCTCAATCAGTGTAGCTAGGTTCCAAATCCCATGTCGAGGGGTAGCAGACATCTGCCTCCCATGCATACACACTTCTGAGAGTTGAGCTTATGGCCTGTACCTCCACATCCAGCCTGCTGGTACCCTTGGCTTCTAAAAGGCCTAGGCTCGCTGTTTGACGGAAGTGCTGGGAGAGGTAATTGGAATCACCCGGCACACAAGACTAGTGCCTCCAAGCTCAGTTCAGCGATTTCCTAGTAATTCTGTGGTAGACTGGTGCTACATACTAAGTTCCATACGTGAGAGGTAGCTGAACGCCTTGTCCAAAACATCTTACTTCTGAGAGTTGAGCTCAGCCTCAGTCCCTCACAGTTCCACACTGCCTGCAGAGTGAGTTTCGCAGGTCTTCAGCAGAGACGTTTGCCAGAGGCTTCTGAGACGCAGGTAACAATGCAGACCTGGAGGGTATCCCAGGTGCAGTACTGGTAATCTTGGAACCTCCTGACTCAGAATACTGCTACCTTCTCACTGCCATAGGAATGCAGCTAGTTGACAGCTGGCTTCAAGACATGCTTCCCTGTGAGAGCTGAGGACAGGGCAGAACCCTCCCGCATCTGCCTGACTGTAGGAGTAGCTGCTAACATCCTATGTTAGTGGCTGGGAGAGGTTGCGGGAAAAGCATGTGTGAGCACTGGGCCTGAACTCCCGTGTATCTGAGTTGAATACAGCGATTTCCAACGGCTTTCTCAACAGTGTAGCTAGGTTCCAACCCATGTCGAGTGGGTAGCAGACATCTGCCTCCCATGCATACACACTTCTGAGAGTTGAGCTTATGGCCTGTACCTCCACATCCAGCCTGCTGGTACCCTTGGCTTCTAAAAGGCCTAGGCTCGCTGTTTGACGGAAGTGCTGGGAGAGGTAATTGGAATCACCCGGCACACAAGACTAGTGCCTCCAAGCTCATTCACGCGATTTCCTAGTAATTCTGTGGTAGACTTGCTACATACTAAGTTCCATACGTGAGAGGTAGCTGAACGCCTTGTCCAAAAGCATCTTACTTCTGAGAGTTGAGCTCACCTCAGTCCCTCACAGTTCCACACTGCCTGCAGAGTGAGTTTCGCAGTCTTCACCAGAGACGTTTGCCAGAGGCTTCTGAGATAGCAGTAACAATGCAGACCTGGAGGGTATCCCAGGTGCAGTAGACTGGTAATCTTGGAACCTCCTGACTCAGAATACTGCTACCTTCTCACTGCCATAGGAATGCAGCTAGTTGACAGCTGGCTTCAAGACATGCTTCCCTGTGAGAGCTGAGGACAGGGCAGAACCCTCCCGCATCCTGCCTGACTGTAGGAGTAGCTGCTAACATCCTAATGTTAGTGGCTGGGAGAGGTTGCGGGAAAAGCATGTGTGAGCACTGGGCCTGAACTCCCGTGTATCTGAGTTGAATACAGCGATTTCCAACGGCTTTCCTCAACCAGAGTGTAGCTAGGTTCCAAATCCCATGTCGAGCGGGTAGCAGACATCTGCCTCCCATGCATACACACTTCTGAGAGTTGAGCTTATGGCCTGTACCTCCACATCCAGCCTGCTGGTACCCTTGGCTTCTAAAAGGCCTAGGCTCGCTGTTTGACGGAAGTGCTGGGAGAGGTAATTGGAATCTCCCGGCACACAAGACGAGTGCCTCCAAGCTCAATTCACGATTTCCCAGTAATTCTGTGGTAGACAGGTGCTACATACTAAGTTCCATATGAGAGGTAGCTGAACGCCTTGTCCAAAAGCATCTTACTTCTGAGAGTTGAGCTCACCCTCAGTCCCTCACAGTTCCACACTGCCTGCAGAGTGAGTTTCACAGTCTTCACCAGAGACGATTGCCAGAGGCTTCTGAGTACAGTTAACAATGCAGACCTGGAGGGTATCCCAGGTGCAGTAGAGTGGTAATCTTGGAACCTCCTGACTCAGAGTACTGCTACCTTCTCACTGCCATAGGAATGCAGCTAGTTGACAGCTGGCTTCAAGACATGCTTCCCTGTGAGAGCTGAGGACAGGGCAGAACCCTCCCGCATCCTGCCTGACTGTAGGAGTAGCTGCTAACATCCTAATGTTAGTGGCTGGGAGAGGTTGCGGGAAAAGCATGTGTGAGCACTGGGCCTGAACTCCCGTGTATCTGAGTTGAATACAGCGATTTCCAACGGCTTTCTCAATCAGAGTGTAGCTAGGTTCCAACTCCCATGTCCGAGTGGGTAGCAGAAATCTGCCTCCCATGCATACACACTTCTGAGAGTTGAGCTTATGGCCTGTACCTCCACATCCAGCCTGCTGGTACCCTTGGCTTCTAAAAGGCCTAGGCTCGCTGTTTGACGGAAGTGCTGGGAGAGGTAATTGGAATCTCCCGGCACACAAGACTAGTGCCTCCAAGCTCAGTTCACGATTTCCTAGTAATTCTGTGGTAGACTGGTGCTACATACTAAGTTCCATACGTGAGAGGTAGCTGAACGCCTTGTCCAAAACATCTTACTTCTGAGAGTTGAGCTCAGCCTCAGTCCCTCACAGTTCCACACTGCCTGCAGAGTGAGTTTCGCAGTCTTCACCAGAGACGTTGCCAGAGGCTTCTGAGAGCAGTAACAATGCAGACCTGGAGGGTATCCCAGGTGCAGTAGACTGGTAATCTTGGAACCTCCTGACTCAGAATACTGCTACCTTCTCACTGCCATAGGAATGCAGCTAGTTGACAGCTGGCTTCAAGACATGCTTCCCTGTGAGAGCTGAGGACAGGGCAGAACCCTCCCGCATCCTGCCTGACTGTAGGAGTAGCTGCTAACATCCTATGTTAGTGGCTGGGAGAGGTTGCGGGAAAAGCATGTGTGAGCACTGGGCCTGAACTCCCGTGTATCTGAGTTGAATACAGCGATTTCCAACGGCTTTCAAACAGAGTGTAGCTAGGTTCCAACCCATGTCGAGTGGGTAGCAGACATCTGCCTCCCATGCATACACACTTCTGAGAGTTGAGCTTATGGCCTGTACCTCCACATCCAGCCTGCTGGTACCCTTGGCTTCTAAAAGGCCTAGGCTCGCTGTTTGACGGAAGTGCTGGGAGAGGTAATTGGAATCACCCGGCACACAAGACAGTGCCTCCAAGCTCAATTCACGATTTCCTAGTAATTCTGTGGTAGACTGGTGCTACATACTAAGTTCCATACGTGAGAGGTAGCTGAACGCCTTGTCCAAAAGCATCTTACTTCTGAGAGTTGAGCTCACCTCAGTCCCTCACAGTTCCACACTGCCTGCAGAGTGAGTTTCGCAGGTCTTCACAGAGACGTTTGCCAGAGGCTTCTGAGACGCAGTAACAATGCAGACCTGGAGGGTATCCCAGGTGCAGTAGATGGTAATCTTGGAACCTCCTGACTCAGAGTACTGCTACCTTCTCACTGCCATAGGAATGCAGCTAGTTGACAGCTGGCTTCAAGACATGCTTCCCTGTGAGAGCTGAGGACAGGGCAGAACCCTCCCGCATCCTGCCTGACTGTAGGAGTAGCTGCTAACATCCTAATGTTAGTGGCTGGGAGAGGTTGCGGGAAAAGCATGTGTGAGCACTGGGCCTGAACTCCCGTGTATCTGAGTTGAATACAGCGATTTCCAACGGCTTTCCTCAACAGAGTGTAGCTAGGTTCCAAATCCCATGTCGAGCGGGTAGCAGACATCTGCCTCCCATGCATACACACTTCTGAGAGTTGAGCTTATGGCCTGTACCTCCACATCCAGCCTGCTGGTACCCTTGGCTTCTAAAAGGCCTAGGCTCGCTGTTTGACGGAAGTGCTGGGAGAGGTAATTGGAATCTCCCGGCACACAAGACGAGTGCCTCCAAGCTCAATTCACGATTTCCCAGTAATTCTTGTGGTAGACAGGTGCTACATACTAAGTTCCATATGTGAGAGGTAGCTGAACGCCTTGTCCAAAAGCATCTTACTTCTGAGAGTTGAGCTCACCCTCAGTCCCTCACAGTTCCACACTGCCTGCAGAGTGAGTTTCACGTCTTCACCAGAGACGTTTGCCAGAGGCTTCTGAGTACAGTAACAATGCAGACCTGGAGGGTATCTCCAGGTGCAGTAGAGTGGTAATCTTGGAACCTCCTGACTCAGAGTACTGCTACCTTCTCACTGCCATAGGAATGCAGCTAGTTGACAGCTGGCTTCAAGACATGCTTCCCTGTGAGAGCTGAGGACAGGGCAGAACCCTCCCGCATCCTGCCTGACTGTAGGAGTAGCTGCTAACATCCTTGTTAGTGGCTGGGAGAGGTTGCGGGAAAAGCATGTGTGAGCACTGGGCCTGAACTCCCGTGTATCTGAGTTGAATACAGCGATTTCCAACGGCTTCTCAACAGAGTGTAGCTAGGTTCCAACTCCATGTCGAGTGGGTAGCAGACATCTGCCTCCCATGCATATACACTTCTGAGAGTTGAGCTTATGGCCTGTACCTCCACATCCAGCCTGCTGGTACCCTTGGCTTCTAAAAGGCCTAGGCTCGCTGTTTGACGGAAGTGCTGGAGAGGTAATTGGAATCACCCGGCACACAAGACTAGTGCCTCCAAGCTCAGTTCAGCGATTTCCTAGTAATTCCTGTGGTAGACTGGTGCTACATACTAAGTTCCATACGTGAGAGGGTAGCTGAACGCCTTGTCCAAAACCATCTTACTTCTGAGAGTTGAGCTCAGCCTCAGTCCCTCACAGTTCCACACTGCCTGCAGAGTGAGTTTGCAGTCTTCACGAGACGTTGCCAGAGGCTTCTGAGACGCAGGGTAACAATGCAGACCTGGAGGGTATCCCCAGGTGCAGTAGAGTGGTAATCTTGGAACCTCCTGACTCAGAGTACTGCTACCTTCTCACTGCCATAGGAATGCAGCTAGTTGACAGCTGGCTTCAAGACATGCTTCCCTGTGAGAGCTGAGGACAGGGCAGAACCCTCCCGCATCCTGCTGACTGTAGGATTAGCTGCTAACATCCTTATGTTAGTGGCTGGGAGAGGTTGCGGGAAAAGCATGTGTGAGCACTGGGCCTGAACTCCCGTGTATCTGAGTTGAATACAGCGATTTCCAACGGCTTTCTCAACAGAGTGTAGCTAGGTTCCAAATCCCATGTCGAGCGGGTAGCAGACATCTGCCTCCCATGCATACACACTTCTGAGAGTTGAGCTTATGGCCTGTACCTCCACATCCAGCCTGCTGGTACCCTTGGCTTCTAAAAGGCCTAGGCTCGCTGTTTGACGGAAGTGCTGGGAGAGGTAATTGGAATCACCCGGCACACAAGACTAGTGCCTCCAAGCTCAATTCACGATTTCCTAGTAATTCTGTGGTAGAAGGTGCTACATACTAAGTTCCATACGTGAGAGGTAGCTGAACGCCTTGTCCAAAAGCATCTTACTTCTGAGAGTTGAGCTCACCTCAGTCCCTCACAGTTCCACACTGCCTGCAGAGTGAGTTTCGCAGGTCTTCACAGAGACGTTGCCAGAGGCTTCTGAGTACAGTAACAATGCAGACCTGGAGGGTATCCCAGGTGCAGTAGAGTGGTAATCTTGGAACCTCCTGACTCAGAGTACTGCTACCTTCTCACTGCCATAGGAATGCAGCTAGTTGACAGCTGGCTTCAAGACATGCTTCCCTGTGAGAGCTGAGGACAGGGCAGAACCCTCCCGCATCCTGCCTGACTGTAGGAGTAGCTGCTAACATCCTATGTTAGTGGCTGGGAGAGGTTGCGGGAAAAGCATGTGTGAGCACTGGGCCTGAACTCCCATGTATCTGAGTTGAATACAGCGATTTCCAACGGCTTTCCTCAACAAGAGTGTAGCTAGGTTCCAAATCCCATGTCGAGCGGGTAGCAGACATCTGCCTCCCATGCATACACACTTCTGAGAGTTGAGCTTATGGCCTGTACCTCCACATCCAGCCTGCTGGTACCCTTGGCTTCTAAAAGGCCTAGGCTCGCTGTTTGACGGAAGTGCTGGGAGAGGTAATTGGAATCACCCGGCACACAAGACTAGTGCCTCCAAGCTCAGTTCAGCGATTTCCTAGTAATTCCTGTGGTAGACTGGTGCTACATACTAAGTTCCATACGTGAGAGGGTAGCTGAACGCCTTGTCCAAAACATCTTACTTCTGAGAGTTGAGCTCAGCCTCAGTCCCTCACAGTTCCACACTGCCTGCAGAGTGAGTTTCGCAGGTCTTCAGCAGAGACGTTTGCCAGAGGCTTCTGAGACGCAGGGTAACAATGCAGACCTGGAAGGTATCCCAGGTGCAGTAGACTGGTAATCTTGGAACCTCCTGACTCAGAATACTGCTACCTTCTCACTGCCATAGGAATGCAGCTAGTTGACAGCTGGCTTCAAGACATGCTTCCCTGTGAGAGCTGAGGACAGGGCAGAACCCTCCCGCATCCTGCCTGACTGTAGGAGTAGCTGCTAACATCCTATGTTAGTGGCTGGGAGAGGTTGCGGGAAAAGCATGTGTGAGCACTGGGCCTGAACTCCCGTGTATCTGAGTTGAATACAGCGATTTCCAAGGCTTTCTCAACCAGAGTGTAGCTAGGTTCCAAATCCCATGTACGAGCGGGTAGCAGACATCTGCCTCCCATGCATACACACTTCTGAGAGTTGAGCTTATGGCCTGTACCTCCACATCCAGCCTGCTGGTACCCTTGGCTTCTAAAAGGCCTAGGCTCGCTGTTTGACGGAAGTGCTGGGAGAGGTAATTGGAATCTCCCGGCACACAAGACGAGTGCCTCCAAGCTCAATTCACGATTTCCCAGTAATTCTTGTGGTAGACAGGTGCTACATACTAAGTTCCATATGTGAGAAGGTAGCTGAATGCCTCTGTCCAAAAGCATCTTACTTCTGAGATTGAGCTCACGCCTCAGTCCCTCACAGTTCCACACTGCCTGCAGAGTGAGTTTTCACACGTTCCTTCACCAGAGACGATTGCCAGAGGTCTTCTTGAGTACAAGGTAACAATGCAGACCTGGAGGGGTATCCGCCAGGTGCAGTAGAGTGGTAATCTTGGAACCTCCTGACTCAGAGTACTGCTACCTTCTCACTGCCATAGGAATGCAGCTAGTGACAGCTGGCTTCAAGACCTGCTTCCCTGTGAGAGCTGAGGACATGGCAGAAACCCTCCCGCATCTGCCTGACTGTAGGAGCAGCTGCTAACATCCTAATGTTAGTGGCTGGGAGAGGTTGCGGGAAAAGCATGTGTGAGCACTGGGCCTGAACTCCCGTGTATCTGAGTTGAATACAGCGATATCCAACGGCTTTCCTCACAGAGTGTAGCTAGGTTCCAAATCCCATGTACGAGCGGGTAGCAGACATCTGCCTCCCATGCATACACACTTCTGAGAGTTGAGCTTATGGCCTGTACCTCCACATCCAGCCTGCTGGTACCCTTGGCTTCTAAAAGGCCTAGGCTCGCTGTTTGACGGAAGTGCTGGGAGAGGTAATTGGAATCTCCCGGCACACAAGACGAGTGCCTCCAAGCTCAATTCACGATTTCCCAGTAATTCTGTGGTAGACAGGTGCTACATACTAAGTTCCATATGAGAGGTAGCTGAACGCCTTGTCCAAAAGCATCTTACTTCTGAGAGTTGAGCTCACCTCAGTCCCTCACAGTTCCACACTGCCTGCAGAGTGAGTTTCACACGTCTTCACCAGAGACGATTGCCAGAGGCTTGTGAGTACAAGTAACAATGCACACCTGGAGGGTATCTCCAGGTGCAGTAGAGTGGTAATCTTGGAACCTCCTGACTCAGAGTACTGCTACCTTCTCACTGCCATAGGAATGCAGCTAGTTGACAGCTGGCTTCAAGACATGCTTCCCTGTGAGAGCTGAGGACAGGGCAGAACCCTCCCGCATCCTGCCTGACTGTAGGAGTAGCTGCTAACATCCTATGTTAGTGGCTGGGAGAGGTTGCGGGAAAAGCATGTGTGAGCACTGGGCCTGAACTCCCGTGTATCTGAGTTGAATACAGCGATTTCCAACGGCTTTCTCAATCAGAGTGTAGCTAGGTTCCAACCCATGTCCGAGTGGGTAGCAGACATCTGCCTCCCATGCATACACACTTCTGAGAGTTGAGCTTATGGCCTGTACCTCCACATCCAGCCTGCTGGTACCCTTGGCTTCTAAAAGGCCTAGGCTCGCTGTTTGACGGAAGTGCGGGAGAGGTAATTGGAATCACCCGGCACACAAGACTAGTGCCTCCAAGCTCAGTTCAGCGATTTCCTAGTAATTCCTGTGGTAGACTGGTGCTACATACTAAGTTCCATACGTGAGAGGTAGCTGAACGCCTTGTCCAAAAGCATCTTACTTCTGAGAGTTGAGCTCACCTCAGTCCCTCACAGTTCCACACTGCCTGCAGAGTGAGTTTCGCAGTCTTCACCAGAGACGTTTGCCAGAGGCTTCTGAGACGCAGGGTAACAATGCAGACCTGGAGGGTATCCCAGGTGCAGTAGACTGGTAATCTTGGAACCTCCTGACTCAGAACTGCTACCTTCTCACTGCCATAGGAATGCAGCTAGTTGACAGCTGGCTTCAAGACATGCTTCCCTGTGAGAGCTGAGGACAGGGCAGAACCCTCCCGCATCCTGCCTGACTGTAGGAGTAGCTGCTAACATCCTAATGTTAGTGGCTGGGAGAGGTTGCGGGAAAAGCATGTGTGAGCACTGGGCCTGAACTCCCGTGTATCTGAGTTGAATACAGCGATTTCCAACGGCTTTCCTCAACAGAGTGTAGCTAGGTTCCAAATCCCATGTACGAGCGGGTAGCAGACATCTGCCTCCCATGCATACACACTTCTGAGAGTTGAGCTTATGGCCTGTACCTCCACATCCAGCCTGCTGGTACCCTTGGCTTCTAAAAGGCCTAGGCTCGCTGTTTGACGGAAGTGCTGGGAGAGGTAATTGGAATCTCCCGGCACACAAGACGAGTGCCTCCAAGCTCAATTCACGATTTCCCAGTAATTCTTGTGGTAGACAGGTGCTACATACTAAGTTCCATATGTGAGAGGTAGCTGAACGCCTTGTCCAAAACATCTTACTTCTGAGAGTTGAGCTCACCTCAGTCCCTCACAGTTCCACACTGCCTGCAGAGTGAGTTTCACAGTCTTCAGCAGAGACGTTGCCAGAGGCTTCTGAGACAGTAACAATGCAGACCTGGAGGGTATCCAGGTGCAGTAGAGTGGTAATCTTGGAACCTCCTGACTCAGAGTACTGCTACCTTCTCACTGCCATAGGAATGCAGCTAGTTGACAGCTGGCTTCAAGACATGCTTCCCTGTGAGAGCTGAGGACAGGGCAGAACCCTCCCGCATCCTGCCTGACTGTAGGAGTAGCTGCTAACATCCTTATGTTAGTGGCTGGGAGAGGTTGCGGGAAAAGCATGTGTGAGCACTGGGCCTGAACTCCCGTGTATCTGAGTTGAATACAGCGATTTCCAACGGCTTCCTCACAGAGTGTAGCTAGGTTCCAAATCCCATGTCGAGCGGGTAGCAGACATCTGCCTCCCATGCATACACACTTCTGAGAGTTGAGCTTATGGCCTGTACCTCCACAGCCAGCCTGCTGGTACCCTTGGCTTCTAAAAGGCCGAGGCTCGCTGTTTGACGGAAGTGCTGGGAGAGGTTATTGGAATCTCCCGGCACACAAGACGAGTGCCTCAAAGCTCAATTCACGATTTCCCAGTAATTCTTGTGGTAGACAGGTGCTACATACTAAGTTCCATATGTGAGAAGGTAGCTGAACGCCTTGTCCAAAAGCATCTTACTTCTGAGAGTTGAGCTCACCCTCAGTCCCTCACAGTTCCACACTGCCTGCAGAGTGAGTTTCACACGTCTTCACCAGAGACGTTCGCCAGAGGCTTCTGAGTACAAGTTAACAATGCAGACCTGGAGGGTATCTCCAGGTGCAGTAGAGTGGGAATCTTGGAACCTCCTGACTCAGAGTACTGCTACCTTCTCACTGCCATAGGAATGCAGCTAGTTGACAGCTGGCTTCAAGACATGCTTCCCTGTGAGAGCTGAGGACAGGGCAGAACCCTCCCGCATGCTGCCTGACTGTAGGAGTAGCTGCTAACATCCTTATGTTAGTGGCTGGGAGAGGTTGCGGGAAAAGCATGTGTGAGCACTGAGCCTGAACACCCGTGTATCTGAGTTGAATACAGCGATTTCCAAGGCTTTCTCAATCAGAGTGTAGCTAGGTTCCAACTCCCATGTCGAGTGGGTAGCAGACATCTGCCTCCCATGCATACACACTTCTGAGAGTTGAGCTTATGGCCTGTACCTCCACAGCCAGCCTGCTGGTACCCTTGGCTTCTAAAAGGCCTAGGCTCGCTGTTTGACGGAAGTGCTGGGAGAGGTAATTGGAATCTCCCGGCACACAAGACGAGTGCCTCCAAGCTCAATTCACGATTTCCACGTAATTCTTGTGGTAGACAGGTGCTACATACTAAGTTCCATATGTGAGAAGGTAGCTGAACGCCTTGTCCAAAAGCATCTTACTTCTGAGAGTTGAGCTCACCTCAGTCCCTCACAGTTCCACACTGCCTGCAGAGTGAGTTTCACACTCTCACCAGAGACGTTGCCAGAGGCTTCTGAGTACAAGTAACAATGCAGACCTGGAGGGTATCTCCAGGTGCAGTAGAGTGGTAATCTTGGAACCTCCTGACTCAGAGTACTGCTACCTTCTCACTGCCATAGGAATGCAGCTAGTTGACAGCTGGCTTCAAGACATGCTTCCCTGTGAGAGCTGAGGACAGGGCAGAACCCTCCCGCATCCTGCCTGACTGTAGGAGTAGCTGCTAACATCCTATGTTAGTGGCTGGGAGAGGTTGCGGGAAAAGCATGTGTGAGCACTGGGCCTGAACTCCCGTGTATCTGAGTTGAATACAGCGATTTCCAACGGCTTTCTCAATCAGAGTGTAGCTAGGTTCCAAATCCCATGTCGAGTGGGTAGCAGACATCTGCCTCCCATGCATACACACTTCTGAGAGTTGAGCTTATGGCCTGTACCTCCACATCCAGCCTGCTGGTACCCTTGGCTTCTAAAAGGCCTAGGCTCGCTGTTTGACGGAAGTGCTGGGAGAGGTAATTGGAATCACCCGGCACACAAGACTAGTGCCTCCAAGCTCAATTCAGCGATTTCCTAGTAATTCCTGTGGTAGACTGGTGCTACATACTAAGTTCCATATGTGAGAGGTAGCTGAACGCCTTGTCCAAAAGCATCTTACTTCTGAGAGTTGAGCTCACCTCAGTCCCTCACAGTTCCACACTGCCTGCAGAGTGAGTTTCAGTCTTCACAAGAGACGTTTGCCAGAGGCTTCTGAGACGCAGTAACAATGCAGACCTGGAGGGTATCCCAGGTGCAGTAGACTGGTAATCTTGGAACCTCCTGACTCAGAATACTGCTACCTTCTCACTGCCATAGGAATGCAGCTAGTTGACAGCTGGCTTCAAGACATGCTTCCCTGTGAGAGCTGAGGACAGGGCAGAACCCTCCCGCATCCTGCCTGACTGTAGGAGTAGCTGCTAACATCCTAATGTTAGTGGCTGGGAGAGGTTGCGGGAAAAGCATGTGTGAGCACTGGGCCTGAACTCCCGTGTATCTGAGTTGAATACAGCGATTTCCAACGGCTTTCAATCACAGTGTAGCTAGGTTCCAATCCCATGTCGAGTGGGTAGCAGAAATCTGCCTCCCATGCATACACACTTCTGAGAGTTGAGCTTATGGCCTGTACCTCCACATCCAGCCTGCTGGTACCCTTGGCTTCTAAAAGGCCTAGGCTCGCTGTTTGACGGAAGTGCTGGGAGAGGTAATTGGAATCACCCGGCACACAAGACTAGTGCCTCCAAGCTCAGTTCACGATTTCCTAGTAATTCCTGTGGTAGACTGGTGCTACATACTAAGTTCCATACGTGAGAGGTAGCTGAACGCCTTGTCCAAAAGCATCTTACTTCTGAGAGTTGAGCTCAGCCTCAGTCCCTCACAGTTCCACACTGCCTGCAGAGTGAGTTTCGCAGGTCTTCACCAGAGACGTTGCCAGAGGCTTCTGAGACACAGGGTAACAATGCAGACCTGGAGGGTATCCCCAGGTGCAGTAGACTGGTAATCTTGGAACCTCCTGACTCAGAGTACTGCTACCTTCTCACTGCCATAGGAATGCAGCTAGTTGACAGCTGGCTTCAAGACATGCTTCCCTGTGAGAGCTGAGGACAGGGCAGAACCCTCCCGCATCCTGCCTGACTGTAGGAGTAGCTGCTAACATCCTAATGTTAGTGGCTGGGAGAGGTTGCGGGAAAAGCATGTGTGAGCACTGGGCCTGAACTCCCGTGTATCTGAGTTGAATACAGCGATTTCCAACGGCTTTCCTCAACAGAGTGTAGCTAGGTTCCAAATCCCATGTACGAGCGGGTAGCAGACATCTGCCTCCCATGCATACACACTTCTGAGAGTTGAGCTTATGGCCTGTACCTCCACATCCAGCCTGCTGGTACCCTTGGCTTCTAAAAGGCCTAGGCTCGCTGTTTGACGGAAGTGCTGGGAGAGGTAATTGGAATCTCCCGGCACACAAGACGTGCCTCCAAGCTCAATTCACGATTTCCTAGTAATTCTTGTGGTAGACTGGTGCTACATACTAAGTTCCATATGTGAGAGGTAGCTGAACGCCTTGTCCAAAAGCATCTTACTTCTGAGAGTTGAGCTCAGCCTCAGTCCCTCACAGTTCCACACTGCCTGCAGAGTGAGTTTCACACGTCTTCACCGAGACGATTGCCAGAGGCTGCTGAGTACAGGGTAACAATGCAGACCTGGAGGGTATCTCCAGGTGCAGTAGAGTGGTAATCTTGGAACCTCCTGACTCAGAGTACTGCTACCTTCTCACTGCCATAGGAATGCAGCTAGTTGACAGCTGGCTTCAAGACATGCTTCCCTGTGAGAGCTGAGGACAGGGCAGAACCCTCCCGCATCCTGCCTGACTGTAGGAGTAGCTGCTAACATCCTAATGTTAGTGGCTGGGAGAGGTTGCGGGAAAAGCATGTGTGAGCACTGGGCCTGAACTCCCGTGTATCTGAGTTGAATACAGCGATTTCCAACGGCTTTCTCAACCAGAGTGTAGCTAGGTTCCAAATCCCATGTACGAGCGGGTAGAAGACATCTGCCTCCCATGCATACACACTTCTGAGAGTTGAGCTTATGGCCTGTACCTCCACATCCAGCCTGCTGGTACTTTGGCTTCTAAAAGGCCTAGGCTCGCTGTTTGACGGAAGTGCTGGGAGAGGTAATTGGAATC